>NW_006409058.1:598322-599350 GCF_000296735.1 Chrysochloris asiatica | reverse complement strand
ATGTGTCAAGAAATTTGGGAGACAGCTATCTGGCCAACCAATTGGAAGAGATCCATATTTGTGCCTATTCCAATTAAAGGTGATCCAAAAGAATACAGAAATCATTGTATCATTGTATCATTAATATCACATGCAAAGTAAAAGTTTGCTGAATACTATTAAAAATTATTGCAGCAGTACATTGACAAGGAGCACTAGAAATTCAAGCAGGATTAAGAAGACAGTGATGTGAAATGAGGGCTATTGTAGCTTATATCAGATGAACCCTTTTTTTTTTAAGTTTTTATTGTGAATTGAGTGAAAGTTTACAGGGCAGATGATCAGTTTTACATTCAACAACCATACACCTTGTTTCATTACAATGATTATAATCTCCTCCATGTACCAACAGTTAACAGTATTTCTTTTTATACATGTTAGCTCTTTATTTTATTTTATTTTAACACTCAGGCATATATAATAACTTACACCACCAAGGGGAACATTCTGCAAGACTGCCTCCTTGCCACCAGCTCTCAGTCCCTCTCTTCCCATGAATCTAGAGTCCTCAGCTGCTTCCTCTCACCATGTCCCCTCTCTGCCTCCATCTCTGGTGTCACTGCTTCTATGGATAAGGCCTCACATTCAGCTTGTCATCTTCTCCCTTGATAGCTAGGGCTGAGAGTGAAGGGACTGGCTGGTCTGAAGTGCAGGAAGGTGTGTGTGAACTCTCAGACTTGTAACTGGTATCCATTTGACCTAGCCAGGACTGCGCTGGCTGACCTACTACAAGAACCCAACCAGATGAAGTTAAGGATGTTTGATACTGTGAGCAAATACAAATTGCTAATTTTGCTTATGGATGCAGTTGCTCAAAATTCCAACCAGAATGAGAGGTTCTACAGATCAAAAAAAAATGCTTGTCTCCCTAGTGAGTTGGTTTGATTTGTTGTTGTTGTTCTTAGGTGCCATCGAGTTGGTACCGATTCATAGTGACTCTGTGCACAACAGAACAAAACACTGTCTAGTTCTGGGCCAACCTCACAATT
>NW_006409058.1:583483-593725 GCF_000296735.1 Chrysochloris asiatica | reverse complement strand
AACCTTCTAAGTATTCCTTTATATGTGATTCAGAGTTTTGGGACCATCCCCTGAGCCTGCTTGGTTGGGTATTCTGTTGTTGTTGTTGGCGGAGCTCTCTGCTATACATCCACCCGATTCGCCATCTTGTTTGTTCTCCTCTTATCAATGTATCTTTGATTGCATGTTTTATCAATTTCAGACTGAAAAAATTGGTAGAATTCTTCAATATCATCATCACCGGCTTTAGTGATTAGTCATAAATTTACATAATAGTAGTAGGAAATGGTCTTCCTTGTAGTCATATGGATATTATCCTATCACAGACATTGTAAATCTTGAAATGCTCTTTTTGATGGTGAATGCAATGCCACTCCTCTTCAATTCATCATTCTTGGCATAGTAAACCATGTGATTGTCAGATTCAAAATGACCAATACAAGTCCATTGTAGCTCACTAATGCCCTGGATATCAATCTTTATGCATTCCATTTAAATTTTGACAACTTCCAATTTTCTTAGATTCATGTTCTTCATGCATTCATGTTCCAATTATTAATGGATGTTTCCAGCTGTTTTCCCTCATTTGGAGTTCCTGACCATCAGCAAATGAAGGTCTTGAGATCTTTACTCCATTCACATCATCATGGTCAACTCTACTCTGAGGAGGTAGCTCTTCCCCTCTGATAGTCTGAGTGCTTTCCAACCTGAAGTGCTCATATTCTAGCACTCTTCATCATGTTTCTATATCCTATATGCTATCTAACAGTGTTTCACTGTTATTCATACGATTTTCAGTGACTAAATACTGCATAGTGTAAAACTCTAAGCAAAAGAACCCATACTAAGTTGGGGGGGGCGGGATTCTTTGCTGGTTGCTGGGAAGTGGAGGGTGGATTGAGGGGAGGGACGGAAAGGTGGAGCACAGGGCAGGGAATATACACAGAATACTTTAGGTGCTGGAGAGGCAGGGGCGATATACCAGAAGGGAGAGGGAAATGGAAGTACAAAGTGAATGGAAAAACAATAAGGCAGGTTTACATGAGCTACGTGGAACAGAGGTAAATTATGTTGTATGCACAACCATGGAACAACAGGGCTCTAGGATACAGGGATTGAGACATGGTTGGAAGGAGGAAAAGGGGGGAAATAATGTTAAGATGTTTGACTATCTTTTGAATCTTGGTTTTCCTTGCATTACATTATAAAATAGACACTGGAAGGGGAGAGAAAGGAATAACCAGAAATATCACCATAGAAAGCTTATAAGTCTGTCTTCTGCCTATAACTGATTGGAATACCTAAAATGATGCTACAATGTGTCCAGTGAAGGAGCCTTCCTGCGGAGCCTCTGCATTACATAAGACTATAGGTGGAATCCTGAACAGCATCCAGAATCTTCAGAGGTGGGAAATTTCCTCTTGAAAGGATGGCCAGACCAGCCTGGAGCAGCTAGAAGAACAGAAGATACTTCTTAAAAGAAAGACTGACAGGAAAAATACAGAACAGTTTAGGCAAACTGACTGATTACTGCAAGAACAAGCAAGTTATTCGCCCAGGAGACATCAAGGCAACTGATCGGGTCCCCTTAGAGTAAATCCCCTTCCAAGACCAAGACTCAATGGGAATACAAGCTTTGATTGGTGACCCTTATCGGTGATGATAAGGGGAAGTGAGGGAAAAACAGCAACGAAGCTGCGAGCTAATCCCTACAATGTTCAATAGATTCATGTGAACCCGGGTGGAGACCTGGCTGGCCAGCAGTGTGGCAAGACCTGGGGACTTTGGTCCCAGAATCGGTGACATAGCCACAGAGGACTAGAATGGAGAGTGAAGTATCCAGTGGATAAGAAGAGAGGGCATATGCACAAGAACACCCACACTTGCAGATAATACCCACTTGACCTGGCTTCAGTGACTTGATGATCAGAGCTCAACTCGATGAAGAAGAGGGAAAAAAGAGTAATCTGATACAATTTGATGAATTTGACCTATACCTCTGGAGGCAGTAGCTCAAAAGAGGGAACAAATCCTTATAGCAATGATCATTCCCACCCCCTCCATACACAGAGTAGACAGGGATGGTCAACTTGGACATTGGCTACCCAAAATGGGGGAGGGAGGGCTACAAAGGCAAGAAGTGACTGTCTTACAAGCTTTCAAGAGGGAACCTAGATCCAGAGGGCATGTAGGAAGGGAGAATCTCCACTGAGTAGAATCCAATCTGTCTAGGCGGGGCTGATGAAAGGAAATGCGGCTAGGTCTCTTGTGATACAATAATGAATAATTGTTATCAGGACTGATTGTGAGGGTTGGAAATGTAAAGGTAGATGTTTTGTGGCAAAAGGAGGGGAGTGATTAACTTTTTCGTCTAGGAATGGAAGTCCCTGGGACCATCAAGGGAGAAGAGCCGAGAGCGGGACCCTACCCAGAGAAGCAGTGATGCCTGAGATGGAGGCAGAGACGATGACGTGGAGAGATGGTGCAGCTGGCGACTCTAGCCCCAGATAGAGAGAAGGACTGTGTGGTGAGGACGGGTGGTGGCGGGGACTAGGGGTGGGGGGAGGCTTGTAGGATATATTCTTTCGTTGGTTGTATGATGTATGGAGGGGATTATAACCATGGCAATGAAACCATATGTGATAAGATGAATGTAAAACAAATGTTCTCCCATGTAAACTATCACATAATTCACAATAGAACATTAAAGGGAAAAAAAAAAAAATACAGGTCAGCATATGTAAAGATCTTCAGGTGTTTCAGCATAGGGAAGAGGAGTGGGATAAGTGGTTTTATCAGTAAATATAGGATGAGCATGGCTTTGGTGCGCATCATTAGTCAGAGCTGCTGGCAGACAGCATTTAGAACTGTAAGAAAACAAAGTAACAATATTACTGCAGAGGCTGAGAAAAGCCACATTTGAAGGTTGAGTCCAGAAAATCTATATTTAAAGTTGAGCCAATGGGCTCTCTCATTGAGGCAATTTAATGTTAAATTTTGTGCCTCTTGTTTAAGCAGCTGCATTTGTTTTTATAATTTTTCTTGCAAGCTATGGATATCTTGCCCAAGAGGGGAACAAAATGCGCCATGGAGTTGGCATTGAACATCATCCCAGGACTCAGTGGAGTTAAAGGGCACAGAAGTGACACACATAATCTTAACTTACATGTCATAAGTGAGTCGCTGGTGATCCCACAAGGTTTGTTGCCTTTCGGTAGTCCATAGGACAGCAGCCTCCAGTGCATCTAAGTGCTGCAAGATTTCTTGATCAATTTGAGTTAAGGATTGAAGCTCAGATGTAACATTTTGCTGATACTGATTGACATGCTGAATAGTCTGAATAGACTGGGAGAGAGCAACCACTGCAGTAGCGGCTGTTGTGTTAAAGCTGCAGCTGTAATGATGGAGGCAATAAGGATGCCAAGAAATCTTTTATTATGGGCCTTTTCCAGAGTTCAAGTAATTTGTCCTAAAGCTGAATCACTCATCCAGGGGCAAGTAAGATTAACAGGGACCCAGTCTTGAACTTGCTGACAAATAATAAAAACATGAGAAAAATTAAATAGAGAGACATTGGTATGAGAAACACAAGGTGTATTCCATGTCTTATCAGCAGGGAATGTAAAACTATAATGTTCTTGAGAACGGCTTGCAGTGGAGGGGAATTTTACCACAGCCAGTTTGGGAGCGTCAGAGGAAATAAGGAATGTATAAGCCTGCGAGGTACAAATCATGACACAGTTAATGGTATCATATCCAAAGTGGAGGGCTAGTTTGAAACTGACCATGTCAAAAAGTGCGAGGTGAAAAGGACAATGCAGAGGTGCCAAATATCCCGTCCCCCCCGAGGAGTATAGGTATGTTCTCCTATGTTGTTGTTGTTAAGTACTGTGGAGTCGGTTCCGACTCATAGTGATCCTGCACAGGGTTTCCGAGGCTGCAAATCTTTACGGGAGCAGAAAGCCTCATCTTTCTCCCACAGAACAGCTGGTAGTTTCGAACTGCTGACCTTGAGGAAACCAGTCCGATTCGTAACCACTACACTACCAGAGCTATAGGAGGAGGGTATTTAACTCAGAGAAGCTGCCTGCAAGCCTGGGGTTCCACATAGGGGATACATAAATATAATGATAGTTCCTATTCCAATTCCAGTGAGTACAATTTTCCAGAACTAGAAGTCCTTGAGGACCCACATTTTCTAAAGTTAAATTGGCAGCTAAAGGGACAACAAAGAAATTAGTAGAACTATAGATGGTGCATCTGAGATCTAAGGAATCTTTCAGAGTCAGCTAGGGACATCGGCAGACAGGGACACGAGGCTGAGGATGCCCCAGTCCATTTTTCAGGTCATCGGATACCCCAATGGCGTTGGCAAATATTTGATGACGTGCGACTTCCATGTGTGCTGAATGATTATAAATGTAATTCATATACCATTGAGGAGAAAGTGGAATACAGTAGTTGTAAGAACTACTGCTACAAAACGATTCACCGAACAGACAGGCAATTCTTCAGACAGGAAAAACCAGTTTGAGGTAATTTGTACCAGTCATGATGGTATCCATTACTACCGCATGTTGGTCCTCAATCTTTTAAAGGTCAGAGGGAGGGAGCGGTGAGGCTCCCGTAATTAGGGTGTCATTAGAAGACAGCAAGGGTTCTGGGTTTCCTCAGGTAACCATGTCAAAAACAGTAGGATTCAGAATGTAAGTCCAATAAGTATGGGGCTAGGCCATACTTACCACCAGAAACAGCAAAAAGAGAAGCAATACAATTCCCTTTCCTGAACATGATTCAATGGGAATACAGGATATCATGGCCAAGAATAGATTTTCAGGGGTGACAGGGGTACTGGTGTTGTGTAGCACTGTCTCTGCCTTGTGTGGTCAGCTGCTTCGATCCCCCCCAAGTGAGGTTTGGCACTTGCAGATGGGTAGGGAGTGATTCCGTTTTGTTCAGTTTCTGAGCCATCCTTGGTGGTGGGATCACAGCCCTGGAAGTGGATACTTGGTTGAGTGGTGCCATTTTATGATATGGTTAGACAAATTTAGCTGGGAGCCACACCTGTCCTGTGGGAGATAAAATAGCAGCATACCCTCACCCCAGAGTTGCTGTTTAGATCTGGGGACGATATAGGAAGGGTATTAACTATGCTATGCATGTGCCTTTGGTAATAAATTGAGATTTTAAATTTGTGACCAATATTTTCATTGCTCTTCATAATCTGAGTCTAGAATTCTGGTGTGGCTCTGTGGGCTAATGCATCTGACTGAAAAGTCTTTTGAGCTGCAAGGTCGGTGGTTCAAGCTCACCAGCTCCTCCTTGGAAACCCTATAGAGGGTTGCTATGGGTTGGAATCGACTTGACGGCACTTAACAACAACAATCTGAGTCTATGAGACTGGGGAGGACTTGAATTTCCCAGTTGGTGTAACTAGAATGGCCAATAATGAGTCCTGCAATCCCAGGAGGAAGGGTACCCAGATAGGGGTTTCAACAACTTTCACAACTGTTGCCTCGTTCAAGGTGAAATCTTAAGAAAACAGGAGATATAATCCCGCAGGGCTCTTAGCAGCAGCTTGTAAATCTACCACTCACCTGTGGAGGGAGTGCTTGGAAGCGCCTCTGGATTCCAAACAAGGGTGATCACATTCCATGTCTGACTTCCTTGACTCCCTTGGGTTTGCAGGGTGCTGGAGTTGGCACCCGTCTTCCCATTTTCAGACAACGGTTTTCCTTAAGCTTAAACTTTGAGAGACATTGGTTGGCCAAACAGTAGCCCTTTTGACAGGGCATTTTCTTTTGGGTTTAACCTTGGTATTTTTGGCCACTCAACAATCTTTTTGAAAATGACCTTCCACTATTATAGCAGGTCTGAGGCCAGAGAGGGGCTGCTAGCATCTGCACTCAGTGAATCTCAGTACCAACATTCTGACATGCTCTGATCATTTCCGCGATGTTAAGATCCTGCTCCTTGAAGGGTGCTAGGACTTTTTGGTAATCTGCATTGGCAATATCATGAAACTTTGGTAGATATATGCTATATTGGGCCAAAGTTAAGACAGTTTTAATAAGAGTTTTCCAATCCCATGGGCACTGTTCACGAATTATTATCAAAAGCTGTGTTAGCTGTTATGTGAAGCCTTGCACTCTGCTGCTTGCAAAAGACCACGCAGCTGGAGCTTGTGATTGCGTTGTACTGGAGAAAGAGAGTTTTCTATGTTTCCCTGGAGAGCTTAGGGGAAAAGCAAAGAAATCTCCTGGTCTGATTCCTAAGAGAACTCACCACAGGCCTTCAGAGGCTAGTCCTCCCTTACCCATTTCCCTTACCGGAATAAGACATGGCCTTTTCCTTTTCCCGGCTTAGGAAGGTCACAGCTTCCTTGACCCTCACAGGGGGCACCACTTGTCACAGAGACAATGACTACTCAGAGTCTAAATACAAAGCACTGAGGAACCTAGGAGAGGCTACCACCAAATAGCACCTCTAAATGAGAGCCATGACAGTGACCATGACCATGGCTCACTTGGGAGTTAATTGAAGTAAGTAAAGAAGAACAGGGAGAGTATGTGAAAGTGGAAGAGAATTCTTTCTGGTAGGGAGTGAAGGATAAGGAGCATGCTGACCTTCCAAGAAGTTGTTTTTGCACTTTCTGAAAGACTAAGTTGCTAACCTATCAAGGCCTTGTCTGCTGTTACCAGCACATACTGTTTTCAGTATTGATGTCAGTTCAACCCCTCTGACTTTTGATGGAGGGCCATCATGCTAACATTCACCAAGGGCTCTGGCTTGTGGCCAAATCCCGAGTCCCTACACGTGGTGTTTACTATTGGCTTCAAGGCAAAATAATTTTAAAATTATAGGAATTGTTTAGTGACGTATGTGCTTTTTAAAAAAATTTGTAGTGATTTGATTGTTACATTTCATTCATCATGGCCCAATTTCAGAAAGTTAAAACTTCATGTACTTCTATTATCTATTTTCAAGGGTAGAACAACTTTCTACTGACATAGTTAATTGACTGTTATGGATAAAGATATGTTTGTATTTCCAAATTTTAAAATTCCCTATTTCTAACTTTACATTGAAATCCTAGTGTGGATAAGCACTGGACCACAAGGTTGGTTTGACCCACAAAGCTAGTAGTTCAAACTCACCAGTTGCTCCTTTGAAATTCTATATAGGGTCACTCTGAGTTGGAACTAACTCGATGGCACTTAACAATAACAGCAATATACAAGATGCTTTCAAATGTTCATTGAAAAATGGAATTGAAAGATAATAGAATTTCCACACACTGTTTTTTTTTCCCCCATGTATATGTATTTAAAGAATATTACAGAATCAGATGTAATTTGAGAGCAGATAGAAAGCAAAGGATAACTATATGAATAAAAAGAATATGGCTAGTTAGGGAATGGTAACTGGATTTATAAACACAGAAACTTTATTTCTCAAGTCACTTTATTTTGGGATGACTGTCTCAGAAAAGCTAAAGGGTGATACAGCTGTCAGAATCAATGTTAGCCATTTGAACAGTGTTAAATTACCCTTTTCTCTTCAATGAGTAAAAGTCTAATACCAGATTTCAACTTTTCTTTTAATCTTCTTTTTTAATTTTGAAACTCCACCAACCAAAATTGAACACAGAAAAAGTATTAAACGACCAATTAGTGTAACAAGTATCTTGCTTATATTAATAATTATTCTTGCTCGAAGTGCATATTCTTTGTCAGGTGGAGGGCCACTATTTACACTTCCACCTGATCCTTTCGCTACACAATCTGGTGGTTTCCAACCACGTATACAGTGGCAGTTATGCTTGTTGTTGCACACTCCTTTATAATTACATGTTGAAACATTACAGGTAAAGTGTAAGTCTTCATAGTAGGTACAATTATTGTTAAGACAGTATTTTCCTGGCCCACATGTGGCACCATCCACTACAAGTCCCATGTATGGCTTTTGTGTCCCAAAGTGAGCATCATATCCAAAGCATATTTCTTCTTTAACATCATAAACAACTAAATGACGAAATGTAGAGTGATCACCTCCATCAGGGATTTGTGGGACACCACTACAGTGCAGCATTCCACAAAAAACATCATCATGTTCACATGCAACAGATTTTCCTCCACCGCTTACTAATCTCACCCCACAATTTCCATATCGATCACCTACTATATTAAGTTGTTCATAGCATGCTGGTACCGCATCTTTTATTTGATAGCCAAAAAGGGCTTGACACTGCAAATCGCGGTCACTACAATTTCCTCTTATACATACGGCTACTGTCGAGCAAGGGGTTCCATCCTGGACATAACTGTCTTCTGGGCACAAATGTGTTTTCCCATCACAGTATTCTGGTAGATCACAAATTCCAAGTGTATCTCTGCAAATTCTTCCAGGGGGGTCATATTTACAGTTACTGCAACAACTTCTTTGATCACATAAACTGCCAAAGGTCAGGGCACAATTGGTTCCACAACATTTATCTTGAGCACAATCTTTAAAGGATCCACAGTCACATTCTTCCTTCTGATTTACAATCTTGTCTCCACAACGAGAAGCTACATAAGGATAATTGTAATATGGAACATTCTGCCAGCTCAAACAAGGATCCCATTTGTTGTGATCATGAAGGAAATGTCCATAAGTACAATTACTAAATGTATCTAGAAGACCAGGTGAATCAGCCATGACACAGTTAGTTCTACGAAAGCAGTGACAACCTGATGAATCATGGTAAATATTAAAGTTATGAGTTAACGCATGTGCTGCGATAGTTGCAGTGATAAATAAATGATATCTTCCCATAAATACATATGTTGCTCCCCAGTTTGGATTGCATATTCCCCCCTGGTGGGCATAATACGTGCTATGTCCTAGCTTATGTGCTGTAAGAAGTAGTGAAGTATCATGAGGAATGAGTTGAAAAAATCCATAAAATTTCCACAAACCAAACTCTGTTAGTGTGTATCTAGCATTACCCTCATAAAGATTCACTATATCAAACCCATCCCATATGCAGAGCACACGTACATGGACCGAGAAATGAACATGTATAAAAATGGTGTCAAGTATGTTGTTTATAATCACAACACCTTCTATGTGATGTGTAAAATTTTCTTTTCTCTGCCACAATGAATTAGAAACTGTATAATGGAGTTTTAAATATCTCCTGTGTGGCACCCACAGATATGCTGGTCCTGCTCTAGGAGTTTCAGCAAGTTTTTCCTCTTCAAATCCTTGATGCAGCTCTTCCCATTCAATCTCACACCTTTCAACCCCTGTTGATCCTTCTTCTGACACAAGTAGAGAAACCACATGCTCAAATTTGGAAGAAGCCTCCAATGGTTTGATTTCATAGGTTAAATCATCCAGCTGCAACATGCCATGTAGACCCCCGCGGCAGGTGTCCAGTGTTGCCATGGACCCAGGTATCCCTTCCAGGTAGCTGAAATAATAACAGTCTCGGGGGACATATGGGTAATCTTTCTGCATGGCACCTTGATCATTGTTGGTAACCACAGGAAAATGTCTGGGTAGCAAGTTCTTCTTGATCTTCATGTGAAGTATGTGTCTTCGTCCCTGAAAGTGCATGCTATAGAATAGCCAACCTGTCTTGTCAGGTCCACTTACCTTGTGGGACACTTTCTGGGTAATCACAATTTCAGAAGAAGTGAAATGCCATGCTGGTGGGCCTTGGGAACTGCACACAGAGGACAGGAGTGCCCAGAGCATGGGCAGCAAGAGAGGACCCCTCAGGAGGGTCTGGGTCCAGGCAAGCCCCATTAATGTGGGAGCCTGTAACCAGAGAAAACTCAAACAAATGTGAGGCAATGAAGACTGTACCTGAAGTAGCAAATTTTCCATCAGGACAGTGATGAGATCACAGCTGATGGATCAGAGGCATGACTGTTACACAACAATGATGCTGTGCTCATTTGAGGAGGCTGGTCTAAGTAAGCTAGGACACCAGGGTGGGGATTAGGGGGAAATGTGTAGAATTGGAGAAAATAAATTGTATACTTGTGCAGTTGTTGTTAAGTGCCTTTGAGTTGGAAACCTGTATTTGGGTTCCAAGAAGTGTTTGGTGGGTTTGAACCAATGGCCTAGTGGTTACCAGTGTAGTGCTAGTCCTATAGCTCCAAACCAGGATTCCATATGTACGTTAAATGGTCATTTATTCTCTTGTGGATATCATAGGAAATAATAAATTTGTTAGAGTGAAGCATCCAGATGGTATAAAGTGAAGGAAGA
>NW_006409058.1:580548-581953 GCF_000296735.1 Chrysochloris asiatica | reverse complement strand
GGGACTCTTTCCCTATATATTACCTAAGAAGACACAAAAACTGCTGCCATATAGTCAAGACACAATCACACCTATAAAACCCCACAATCAAGGCAAGAACCAATACCAACTACCATACACAAGGGAGACAGACAACATCTCCAAAAGTTACTCTGAGTTAAGCAATAAGAAGAGTGAAAAGGGAAGCCAAGCTCCTGATCACAATTACCTGGAGGCAATCAGAAAGCATAAAAAATACCAAGACACACACTCAATTAAGTATTAAGACCACAGATAAACATTAAACATGTCCAAGAAGCAAAAACAGATGACCATATCAGCACATGTCCTGAAACAAGATCAAATGTCTGAGACAAATGACCTAGAGATAGACCTGGACTCCATCTGGAAGGAGGGCAGACCTTAGAAATGCCTGAGAAGGAATTCAGAAAAACAAGGACAAAATATTTCAAAACACTTTACAATGGAGTTGAGAAAAATAAGGAAGAAGTCAGGAAAGTGCTACAAGAACAATCAAATAAAATAGATACAGCATTGAAAACAATTCAAAACCTATAGAAAGAGGTTCAAATAATGAATAATAGAATATCAGAAATAGACAATACACTGAAAGGGCAAAGGAGTAGAATAGAAGAGACAGGAGGCAGAAGCAGTGAGCTAGAAGACAAAGCTCTCTATACCACTAAGATAGAAAAGCAAACAGAAAAAACGATAAAAAAAAATCTGAAGAAGGTCTAAGATTCATGTTGGACAACATGAAGAGGAATAACTTAAGAACTATCGGCATTCTGGAACAGGAAGAATCACACAAGTCAACAGAAAAGATATTCGAGTAACTTCTGGAAGAAAAATTTCCCAATCTTGAAAAGTCAAAAGATAACCATTTAAGAAGCTCAATGAAACCCCGGAAGGGCAGACCACAAAAGAAAGTCACTGAGCTATATCATAATCAAGCTTTCCAAAATAAAAGCTAGTGAACGCAGCTAGTGAAAAAAGAAGTGTTGTATACAATGGCAAGCAAGCCAGATAGAGCTTTGATCTCTCAGCAGAAACCATGCAGGCAAGAAGGCAAAGGAGAGACATATATAAAACCTTAAAAAACAAAAACAAACAAAACCCTGCCAACCAAGAATCCTTTGTCCAACAAAGCTATCGATCAAATGTGACATGTATTCTAAACAGAAGCTAAGGGATTTTTCCCAAGCCAACCCTGTGCTACAAAACATCCTAAAGGGAGTTCTGTGGACTGAGAACCAACAAGAACAGATAACAACCAGAGACTGACATACGTGGCAGCACCTCCCAGAACTAAATTGACAGATAGAAGAATCGAGAACAGAACAAAACTGTAAGAACATACTCAGAGAATCTGGGAGGTCAACCTATGATCAAAGCAATTACAATA
>NW_006409058.1:578175-578639 GCF_000296735.1 Chrysochloris asiatica | reverse complement strand
ACTTCCTAATACATTTTATGAAGCAAGCATAACCCTCATTACAAAACTAGGGAAGGATGTTACTAAGAAAGAAAATTATAGACCAATATCCCTCATGAACATAGATGCAAAAATTCTCAACACAATCCTAGCGAACAGAATCCAGTAGCACATTAAAAGATACTACATCATGATCAAGTGGGATTCATATCAGGGATGCAAGGATGATTCAATATTAGAAAAACAATCAATGTAATCCACCATATAAATAAAAAAAGAAGAAAAGAACCACATGGTCTTATCGATTGATGCAAAAAGGCATCTGACAAAATCCAACATACATTCCTGATAAAAACACTAAACAATGTAGGAATTGAAGGGAAATTCCTCAACTTAACTCTGGTAGCGTAGTGGTTACAAATCGGGCTGTGAACTGCAAGGTCAGTAGTTTGAAACTACCAGCTGTTCCATGGGAGAAAGATAAG
>NW_006409058.1:577457-578075 GCF_000296735.1 Chrysochloris asiatica | reverse complement strand
GGCAGAATGGATAAGAAAACAAGATCCTTCAATATACTGTCTGCAAGAGATACATCTTACACACAGAGACAAAAACAAATTAAAAGTCAAAGGATAGGGAAAAAATATATACCAAGCTAATAGCAATAAAAAATGAACAGGAGTGGCAATACTAATCTCTGATAAAATAAACTTTAAGGCAAAACCCAGCATAATAGATAAAGATATCTCATGATTAAAGAGACAATTGAACAAGATGCCATAATCTTAATTAATATCTATGCTCCCAATGAAAGAGCTCCAAAACATATAAAGCAAACTCTAAGAGATTTGAAGAAATAAATAGACAAATCTACAATAATAGTGGGTGATTTTAATACACCACTTTAAAAAATGGATAGAACAACCAGAAAGAAACTTGACAAAGGCACAAAGGAACTAAACAACACAATCAGCCAACTGGACCTCATGAATGTGTACAGAGCATCCAACCCAACAACAGCACAATACACAGTCTTGTCCAGTGCACATGGAACATACGCCAGAATAGACCATGTCTTAGGCCACAAAAAAGCCTCCATAAATTTACAAGTATCAAAATACTACAAAGCGTCTTCTCAGACCACAATGCTATCAAAT
>NW_006409058.1:574178-575260 GCF_000296735.1 Chrysochloris asiatica | reverse complement strand
AATACTGTTAACTGATGGTACATGAAAGGGATTATAACCATTGTAATGAAACAAGGTATATGATTTGTTGTATGTAAAACTAATGATCTGCCCTGTAAACTTTCACACAATTCACAATAAAAACTTAAAAAAAAAAAACAAGCATATTAGTGCAACTTTAGGAAAGATAATGATTTTTCTTTATCTCAAACTTTGAGTAAGTCCCTCAATGTTTTTCAAATCATGTAGGTTGCAGACTTTCATTATTACTATTATTTAGTATGGTCCACCTTATGATGGACTGAAGTATTTTTCTACTGTTTTTCTGTTTACTTTGCATGAGGAGACACTTAGCCAACTCTCCTAAGAATGACTGGTCAAGGCTCTTTTGACGTTATGGTTCTGTGTCAACTTGACTAGATCGGGATTCCCATGGTTTAGAAGTAAAGACATGCTTATTCCCATGGTGATGAAACCTAACACAGGCATAGTTAACATTAAGTTAATGAGTGGCTATGAGCAGCCAAACAATTGAAGGGATGGTTGTGATGTCCTCCCAATATAATGGACACATAAAAAAGGCTTTCTCTTCCAATGGGCACCAGAGACTCTACAATAGTAAGTCATTTTTTTATATAAACTTTCTTTATACACACACACACACATATATATATACATACACACATATGTGTTTCACTGGTTTTAGTTCTCTAGAAAACCTAGCTTTAGACAGCTCTCCACCTTTCTTTTTCTGTTTTATTTTACTATATGAAACTCCTAAAACACTTTCCCAGTTTCTGCACTAGTTATATGGTCTGAAATGAGATTGTAATGCTATTAATTTTCTTGTGGGTGGTCTAACTGTAAAGTGTTTTTTAAATCAACTGCAGCTAACTCAGCCAATTCTCAGAGATAGGACTCAGGGCAAAGAGCAAAGCATTTGTTGTTCATTGATCCTTAGAAAGATGAGGGGTGGGAATCTCACAGATCTGTCTCCCTGCTTAGAAGGCAGCCGAGGATTCTTTTCTTTCTTTCTTTCTTTCTTTCTTTCTTTCTTTCTTTCTTTCTTTCTTTCTTTCTTTCTTTCTTTCTTTCTTTCTTTC
>NW_006409058.1:572372-573756 GCF_000296735.1 Chrysochloris asiatica | reverse complement strand
TCTTCTTTCTTTTTCAATTTTAATTTTGTTTTTTTTTAAGTTTTTACTGTGAACTGAGTGATAGTTTACATGGGAGAACATCAGCTTTACATTAATCCTATAATATTTTGTTTCATTGCAATGATTAAAATCCCTTCCCTGCATCATCATTCAACAGCATTTGCTTCCATTCTCTCTGGTTTCCTTTTTTATTTTTTTGGATGTAAACTGAAGGACTCAGGAATATACAACTATTCAAACTATACAACTATATACAGCTATTCAAACAACCAAGCCTGTTCCCTGGCAGTCAGAATGCCACCCCTCTCCCTCCTTGAGGCTAGAGTCACCAGATGCTCCATTTATCCACATCACCATCTCTGCCTCCATCTCTGGCATCGCTGCTTCTCTGGATAGGTTCCTGCACTCTGTTCTTCTCCCTTGATGGTCCCAGACTTCTCCACTTCTAGAGTGCAAGATCAACCATTATGCACCATCAAATAACTAAAGGGTACACCATACAGGCTGGCCCCCCGAACGCCAGTACACAGCCCTTCTCTCTTACTGAGTCCAGTGTTCCCAGCTGCTTTATATGTCCATGTCATCTCTGTCTTCATTCCTGGCATCACTGCCTCCTAGGGTAGGGTCCCGCTCTCCATTCTTCTCACTTGATGTTCCCAGGGACCTCCATTCCTGGACTGCAAAATCAATCACTTCCCTCGTTTTGTCAAAAAACCTCTACCTCTATATTTCTTACCCTCACAGTCAGTCCTGATGGCAATTATTCTCTATTGTACCACAAAAGTCTTATCCACATTTCCTTTCACCAACCTGGTCCCAATTGATTGGAACTCATTCAGTGGCGATTCTACCTTCCCCCACTCCATCTGCGACTAGGCTTCCCTTTGAAAGCTTGTAAGCCAGTCGCTTCTTGCCTTTATAAGCCACCCCATTTTGGGTAGCCAATGTCTAAGTTGCCATCCCTGACAACCCTGTGTACCAAGGAGGTGGGAGTGATCATCGCTGTAAAGATTTGTTCCCTTTTCTGAGGTGCTAATTCAAATACCTTCTTTAAACAGCATAAGAGATGACTCACATGGACCTCACAATATGGAATACATAGAAATCAAATTGACTACATCTGATGAAAGAGATGATGGAAAAGCTCCATATCATCAGGCAAAACAAGGCCAGGGGCAGACTGTGGAAAACACCATCAATTCCTCATATGCAAATTCAAACTGAAGCTGAAGAAAATGTAAACAAGTCCACAAGAGCCAAAATATGACCTTGAATATATCCCACCAGAATTTAGAGATCATCTGAAGAACAGATTTGATACATTAAACACTAAAGACCAAAGTCCAGAAGAGTTGTGGGATAACATCATACATGAAGAAAGCAA
>NW_006409058.1:568843-569902 GCF_000296735.1 Chrysochloris asiatica | reverse complement strand
CCTGACCACTTGCCTTGATGGCTCCCAGGCGAACACCTTACTTGTTCTTGTAGTAATCAATCAGACTGCCATTATTGTTTCAGATTTTTCCTGCTGGTCTTTTTTTGTGGAGTATCTTCTGTTCTTCTAGTCACTCCAAGCTGGTCGACTCATCCTTTCCAGTGGAAATTTCCCTCCTCAGTCAGTTCTGGATGTGGTTCTGGATTCCACCTATGGTCTTGCACAATGTAAAGATTCCAAAGGAACCCTCTATCACTGGGCAACTACTAGCCCCCTTTAAAGTATTCCAATCAGTTATAAGCTAAAGACGGCTTTACAAATTTTCTGTAGTGATGATTCTAGCTATTCCTTTCTCCCCCACTCAAGTGCCTGTTTTAAAATGTATGTCAGGGAAACCAAGATTCCAAAGACAGCCAAGCATATTAACATTATTCCCTTCTTTTACTCCTTCAAACCAGGCCTCAATCCCTGTATCCCAGAGCCCTGTTGTTCCAAAGTTGTTCATACATCATCATTTACCTCTGTCCCACTTAGCCCATGCAAACCTGCCTAACTATATTCCCATCAGCTTTGTTCTTCCATTCCACTAACCCTTCTTGTGTATAATCCCCCCACCCGCTCTCCCTTCCCCTAACATTCCTGTGTCTATTCCTTACCCTGTGCTCTACCTTCTCCTTCCTCCACTCATCTCATTAAGTGCTGTTGAGTGGATTCCAACCCATAGCGACCCTGTACAGGGTTTCCGGGGCTTTAAATCTTTACCAGAGAGAAAGCCTCATCTTTCTCCCGTGGAACAGCTGGTGGTTTCAAACTGCTGATCTTAAGGTTCGCAGCCTGATTCGTAACCAGAGCTCCTGGGGATCAGCAAATATATATATATAATATTTTTTCCCCTTTCAGTGTGGGTTCTTTTTCTTATTCTTTTACAATAATGGTCCTATGCAGTATTTGTCCTTTTGTGACTGACTAATTTCACTCCGCATAATGTCCTCAAGGTTCATCCATGTTATGCAGTGGCTTGCAGCTTCAAGGTAGCATAGTATTCCATTGTGTGTATGT
>NW_006409058.1:565107-567868 GCF_000296735.1 Chrysochloris asiatica | reverse complement strand
TGCACATAAGTTTTTAATTTTTAGTATGTCTCACTCACTTTTGTTTACTTTTCAAAATATTTTGTAGTCTGTGTAACCTGTATTAGAGCCCTCACATTTGTCCCTATTTTTTCATTGCTAACTTTCATAATTTTGGGATTCACATTTAGGTCTTTAATCTATGCTGAATTGGTTTTTGTATAGGGCATGAGGTAAAGGTCTTGGTTCAATCTTTTGCATATTGCTTTCCATTCTGCCAGTACCATCTGTTAAAGGGAATATCTCCTTCCCATGTAACTTACCTAGGCACTTTGTCAAAAATCAGTTGGCTGTATGTGGATGGTTTAATTTCTGGATTCTCGATTCTGTGCCATTGATCAATGTATCTTTCACTGTACCAGTACCAGGCTGTTTTGACCACTGTAGCTGTGTAGAAGATTTTGAGATCAGGGAGTGAGAGGCTTCCAACCTTGCTCTTTTTTTGGAGCAGTGCTTTGCTTATCCTGGGTCTCCTTCCTTTCCATATAAAATTTGTAATTGTCTTTTCCATCTCCTTGAAGAATGTTGCTGGAATCTGGCTTGGGATTGCATTATATGTGTAAATAGCTTTCAGTGGTATTGACCATTTTCACAATACTGAGTCTTCCTATTCAGGAACATGGTGTGTTTTTCCACTTTTTTTATGTTTTATTGTGAATTATGTGATAGTTTACATGGGAGAACATTAGTTTTACATTCATCCTATCATATATCATTTCATTGCCATGGTTACAGTCCCCTCCATGCATCATTAACCAACCACAGGGTATACCCTGCAAGCCTCCCTGCTCCCCCTCACCCCCGCTCCCAGTTGTCAGCATGCAGCCCCTCTTCCTCTCTGGGTCTAAAGTCCCCAGCCGCTCCATCTCTCTACGTCAGAGTGTCTGCCTCCATCTCTGGCATTACTGATTCGCTGGGTAGGGTCCCACTCTCTGCATTTCTCCCTTGATGGTCCCAGGGACTCCGCTCCCAGACTGCAAGATTAGTTAGTCCCCTCCTTGCTACAAAACATCTACCTTTACATTTCCAACCCTCACAATCAGTCCTGATAACAATTATTCACTATTGTATCACAAGAGACCTATTCACATTTCCTTTCATCAGCCCCACCTAGACATATTGGATACTACTCAGTGGAGATTGTACCTCCCTCCACACCCTCTGGATCTAGATTCCTTCTTGAAAGCTTGTAATCCAGTCACGTATTGCCTTTGAAGCCCAACCATTTTGGGTAGACAGTGTCCAAGTTGTACCTCCCTGTCTTCTCTGTGTATGGAGGGGGTGGGAATGATCCTCGCTGTAAAGATTTGTTTCCTCTTTTGAGTTACTGCATCCACAGGTATAGGTTGTTTGTCAAATTTTATTAGATTACTTTTTTATTCCTCCTATTCTTTCTTCTTCTAAGGAGCTCTGGTAGCGTAGTGGTTACGAATCAAGCTGCAAACTGCAAGGTCAGCAGTTCGAAACTACTAGCTGATCCACGGGAGAAAGATCTTCTGCTCCCATAAAGATTAACAGCCTCTGAAACCCTGTGCAGGGTCGCTATGAGTCGGAACCGACTCCATGGCACATAACAACATTCTTTCTTCTTCTAGTTGAGCTCTGATCATCCAGTCATTGAAGCCAGGTCAAGTGGGTATTATCTGCCAGTGTGAGTGTTCTTGTGCATATGCCCTCTCTTCTTATCAACTGAATGTTTCACTCTCAACTCTTGTCCTCTGTGGCTATGTTGCTGACTCTGGGCCCAAGAGTCCCCAGGTCTTGCAACACTGCTGGCCAACCAGGTCTCCACCCAGGTTCACAGGAGTCTATTGGATGTTGTAGGGCTTAGCTCACAGCTTCAGTGCTCACTTCCCCTTATTGGTGACAGACGTGTTCACCAATCAGAGTGTTTATTCCCATTAAGTCTTAGTCTTGGAAGGGGGTTTGCTCTGAGGGGACCTGACCACTTGCCTTGATGTCTGTTCTTCCACTTTTGTCAATATTTTGGTTTCTTGTAGTAGTGTTTTGAAATTCTCTTTGTATGTCCTTTGTTTTTCTGGTTGCTTTTATTCCAAAATATTTCATTATTGGGGTGGCTATTGTTAATGTTATTTCTTTCCTAATGTCTTTTTCAGTGCTGCCATTATTACTATAGAGGAATCCAACTGATTTTTGTATGTTGATCTTATACGCTGCCACTTTGCTGAATCTTCCAATTATGTCTAGTAGCTTTTTTACTGAGTCTTTGGGGTTTTCTATGTATAGGATCATATTATCTGCAAGTAGACTTTTATTTCCTCTTTTCCAATTTGGATGCCTTCAATTTCCCTTTCGTGCCATACTGCTCTGGTGAATACTTCCAAAACAATATTGAAAAGGAGTGGTGACAAAGGGCATCCGTGTCTGGTTCCCGTTTGCAGAGGGAAGGCTTTCAATTTCTCTACATTGAGAGTGATGTAGGCTGTTGGTTTTGTATATATGCTCTTGATTATATTGAGTAATTTTCCTTCAATTCCTACTTTGTTAAGTGTTTTTAACAGGAATGGATGTTGGATTTTGTCAAATGCCTTTTCTGTTCCAATCGATATGGCCATGTGATTTTTTTCTTTTTCTTATTTATATAGTGGATTTTGTTGATCGGTTTTCTAATGTTGAATCATCCTTGCATCCCTTTTATAGAACCCACTTGGTCATGATGTATTATTTTTTTAATATGCTGCTGGATTCTGTTGGCTAGGATTTTGTTGAGAATGTTTGAATC
>NW_006409058.1:562416-564057 GCF_000296735.1 Chrysochloris asiatica | reverse complement strand
GACCAAAAACAGAAGCAATATAAAAGCAGAGACAAAAGCCACCACTTTGAAACAAAAATAAAACTGTGGCTTACTGTCCAGTCACCTTGTTACACAGGCAGTGTGTGTGCACCGTAGATGCCTCCAGTAGTGGGGGAGGGGGATACCCACTCATTCAGGTCTCTCCTCTAGTCACCACCATAGAGGTGTGCAGATAGATATTGAGAAGTTAATGTGAGAAAGATTGTCTACTATTTTTGTCTCTGAATGTCAGTTAGGTATCTGAGTGTGCACAGTGTAATTCTCGAGATAGTTGCGTCCTTTCATGTTGGGGTTTTGCAGATTGTTTATATGGTTTGTCTGTCAGGTCAGATCAGGTTTTTTTCTTGCTGTATAGACCCAAGTAAAGGGTTCCCACACAAGTTAACTTTAGGGTTGCCGTTGGAAAATTATGTGCTTAGCGGTAGACTTTTTTTGGGGGGTGGGTAGAAGGGGTGCACACCCATCTGCCTAAAGGCGTCCAGGCTGGGCAACGAAGGCAGGACAGGGAAGAGGAGGAAAAAAATTATAGAGTCCCCCACACTTCGTTTTGCAAATGTCACTGCACCACTTTTATGCTGGTCTGGCTGTAGCCCCATCATCTTATCTACACCTGGTCAGGGTGGCTGCAGAAAGAGTCCTGTCTCAAGCATTTCCTAACTTGCAGTATTTTTCTTTATATCGTGATTTTTTCACTTGCGCATGTGAGAAACTGACGCCCTGTATCTTATGCTAGATCCAGAGCTCTGGTGGTTTTTCATGAGTGGAGCTTCTCTGGGTTTTCGGTCCCTCCCCCACAAAACCTTTCCTACCTGGCTGTCTCTGCTGCCCACCAAACCCGGAAAAAATCTACCTTTTGCAACAATCGCAATCAGTCAGTACTCATACCAACTATTCACTATGGAACCACAAGAGTCTTATCCCCATCTCCTTTCATCAGCTATGTCTGGACAGGTTGGAAACCACTCACTAGTGATTCTACCTTTCCCCACACCCTCCGAAACTAGGCTCCCTCTTTTTTAATTTTTAATTTAAAGTTTTTATTGTGGATTGAGTGAAAGATTACAGGGCATATCATCAGTTTTACATTCAACAAATCATATACCTTACTTCATTACATTGATTATAATCCCTCCATGTATCATCAGTTAACAGTATTCCTCTCTATCCACTTCATCTTTTAAAAAAACAAACAAACAAAACCCCTCTCAGGTATATATAATAATTTACATCTCCAAAGGGCACATTCTGCAAGTCTGCTCCTGGCCACCAGCTCTTAGTCCCTCTCTTTTTAGTCTATGAATCTAGAGTCCTCAGCCACTCCCCATCTCCATGCCCCCATCTCTGCCTCCATCTCTGGTGCTGCTGCTTCTCTGGATAAGGTACCACATTCTGCTTGTGTGGGCCTCTCTTGATTGTCCTAGGGTCCTCTGTTTCTGGACTGTAAGATTAACCACTCGACTTTTTTGTTACAAAACTTCTACCTCTACAATTGTGACAGTCTCAATTAGTCACGATAACAATTATTCACCATTGAATCTTATGAATCTTTTTTTAAAATGTTTTATTATGAATTATGTGATCGTTTACATGGGAGAACATTAGTTTTACATTCATTCTATC
>NW_006409058.1:560646-561239 GCF_000296735.1 Chrysochloris asiatica | reverse complement strand
TCCCATCTCTGGAGATCTGGATTTGGTTCTGGCTTCCACCTATAGTCTTATGTATTGCAGAGGCTCCGCAGGAAGCCTCCACCAATGGGCACATTGTAGCCCCATTTTAGGTATTCCAATCAGTTATAGGCAGAAGACGGACTTACAAGCTTTCTATAGTGATGCTGTTCGCTATTCCTTTCTCTCCCCCTCCAGTGTTTATTTTATAATATAATGCAAGGAAAACCAAGATTCAAAAGACAGCCAAGCATTTCCACATTCCAACCATGGCTCGATCTCTGTATCTCAGAACTCTTTTGTTCTCAAGTTGTACATATATCATTATTTACCTCTGTCTCACTTCGCCCCTTGAGACCTAATTGTTCTCCCATCTGCTTTGTTCTTCCATTCCCCTCTCCTTAGTCATATATTTCCCCCTCCCTATCACCCAAACCATCCGTGTCTAATCCCTGTCTGTGCTCCTCCTTCCGTCCCTCCCCTCACCAACCCCCAACATCCCAATAATCAACAAAGAATCCCCCTACCGCCCTTTAGTATGGGTTCTTTCCCTTAGTCTTTTACAGTAGTGGTCCTATGCAGTATTTCTCTTTTTG
>NW_006409058.1:535262-560221 GCF_000296735.1 Chrysochloris asiatica | reverse complement strand
TGTCATTGCAAAAGATTTTTTCCCATTCTGTGGGTTCCCTTTTTACTCCTCTGGTGAAGTCTTTTGATGCACATAAGTTTTTAATTTTCAGTATGGCCCACTCATCTATTTTGTCTACTTTTGTTTGTGTGGTTTAGAAAATGTTTTGTAGTCTGTGTATTCCCTGAATTAGTGCCCTCACATTTGTCCCTATTTTTTTCATTAATGGCCTTCATAATTCTGGGATTCACATTTAGGTCCTTTATCCATGCTGAGTTGGTTTTTGTATAAGGTGTGCGGTGAAGGACTTGTTTCAATATTTTGCAGATCGTTTTCCAGTTCTGTCAGCACCATCTGTTGAAAAGACTATCACCTCCCCATGGCAGATATTTGGGTGTTTTGTCAAAAATCAGTTGGCTGTGTGTAGATGCATTAATTTCTGGATTCTCAACTTTGTTCTATTGATCTATGTATCTTTCATTGTACCAATACCAAGCTGTTTTGAACATTGTAGCCGTGTAGTAAATTTTGAAGTCAGGAAGTGACAGGCCTCCAACCTTATTCTTCTTAAGCAGTGCTTTGCTTATCCTGGGTTCCTTTCCTTTCCATATAAAGTTTGTAATTGTTTTTTTCCCATCTCTTTGAAGAATGTCTTTTTTTCCATCTCTTTGAAGAATGTCATTGGGATCTGAAGAATGTCGTTGGGATTTGGATTGGGATTGGGTGGCTATTGCAAATGGCATTGCTTTCCTAATATCCTTTTCAATGCTGTTGTTTTTGGTGTAGAGAAATCCAACTGATTTGCTTGCTTTTGTATGTTATATTTCTCTTTTCCCTAGCTGCTTTCAAGATCCTATCTTTATCTTTGATTTTGGAGAGCTTGATTATTATATGTCTTGGTTATTGTCTTTTAGGGTCTATCCATCCTGGGGTTCGTTAAGCTTCTTATCTTTTCACTATTCAGGATGTTAGGAAAATTTTCTTACAGAAGCTCTTCAACTATCTCCTCTGTGAACTTGTGATTTTTCCCGTTCTGGAATGCCAATAATTCTTGTTTTTCCTCTTCATGCTATCCAACATGAATCTTAGGCCTTCTTCAGAGATTTTTATCTTTTTTGGGCTTGCTCTTCTATCTTAGTAATGTTGAGAGGTTTATCTTCTAGCTCACTAGTTGTGGCTTCTATCTCTTCAATTCTACTCCTTTGCCCTTTCAGTGTACTGTCCATTTCTGATATTCTATTATTAATTGTTTGGACCTTTTTCTTTAGGTTTTGAATTGTTTCCAATGCTGTATTTATCTTAATTGATTGTTCCTGTAGCACTTTCCTGACTTCTTCCTTATTTTTCTCAGCTCCATTGTATTGTGTTTTGATACATTTTATAATCATTTTTTTGAATTCTTCCTCTGGCATTTCCAAAGCCTGCCCATCTTCCATTATGGAGTGTAGATCTACTTCCAGCTCATTTGCCTCAGTCACTTTATCTCATTTTTGGACATGTGCAGATATGGTCATCTGCTTCTATTTTTTGGGCATATTCAGGGGTTATATGTGGCCTTAATACTTAGACAGGTATGTATTTTGGTTATTGTTTATGGTTTCTGATTGCCTCCAGGTAGATGTGATCAGGAAATGGGCTTCCCTTTTCACTCTTCTTCTTAAGAAATTTCAAGATGCCACTGTTGGTCGTTTTGACATAACTTAGGATTTAATTTTCGGCCTACTTCTTTTTTGTTTGCTTGTCCCACTCCACAATGCCCGTTCAGGCCTTTTTTCTAGTTGGAAACAGTTCAGGGCCAGCTGTGGCCATTTGGTTTTAATTGGAAACTGTCTCTTTAAATTTCAAGGAGATCTGTGTGCATGCGTAGTAGAACCCTCTGAGGGTGGGGCTGAGATGTCCACTAGCTCAGGCACTCCTATAGTCACCAGAATGGAGGTGCTCAGACAGCAAGGGACCAATGATCAGATACCAAAATAAAATAATGTCCACACCTTTATATCCGCAGTTTTGCAAGGCGTCTGTGGCTGGTCTGATCATTCCCCCGCTTGGTCTCACCCAAGATGGTGGCTCTTGGAGCAGCTGAGCATCACAGACTAGAAAGCAATGGATTCCTTGCTTCTGCCACAAAGTCTCCTAGCTGTAAGCCTTCCAACCTTATAAATATTCCTTTATATGTGGTTCAGAGTTCTGGGACCATCTCCTGAGCCTGCTTGGTCAGGTATTCTATGTTGTTGCTGATGGAACTCCTTACTGTACTTCCACCTGATCCGCCATCTTGTTTGTTCTCCTCGGCTCCCTCTTGAAAGCTTGTCAGTTACTTCATGCCTTTGTAGCCTCCCCCCTCCATCATGGGTAGCTAGTGACTCAATTGTCCATCCCTGTCAACCCTGTGTACAGAGGGGAGGAAATGATCCTTTCTGTAAAGATTCATTCTCTCTTTTAAGCTACTAAATCCATACATATAGGTCAAGTTTATCAAATTGTAGCAGCTTACACTTTTTCCCCTCTTCTTTCTTCCTCTGGTCAAGTTCTGATCATCCAGCCATTGAAGCTAGGTCAAATGGGTATGATCTGTGGGTATGAGCTTTCTTGTACATCTCCTCTCACTTCATATCAGCTGGATGCTTCACTCTCTGCTCTAGTCCTCTGTGGCTATGTCCCTGTTCATGGGTTCAGGAGTCCCCACAGCCTAGGATTCTTAAGGGAGATGAAAATTAAAATCATAGAACTTCTGGCCAGTCACTGTTATATTATTTTTCTATTGTAGTACTTAGGGTGGTCCCCTCAATAGCTATTGTAGTAGTGTCTATCTATCTATCTATCTATCTATCTATCTATCTATCTATCTATATTTTTTTATTAACCAGGTATAAACATGCAACAAAGATGTGCAGAGCAACATGTTCTTAGTGATTAGACTGTTACCAAATGGCAGAGAGGCTCACGTGCTAGGGTTTATGGCTCTCAATCCAGTGGTCTTTCAACTATACAAGCGAAGATAGTCTAAGTTCCCTTTGGAATAAATGAAAATTTTTTTTATAATTAATTAAAATGCACACTTTATTCATTCTACCTTAGATTGTTTTTTTCCTTTTTAAGCAAATATCACTGGCCCAGGATCCCACATTACATTTAGTTGTCATGCCTCCTTAGGCTCCTCTTGGCTGTGACAGTTTCTTAGACTTTGTCTTTGATGACCTTGATAGTTTTGAAGAGAGCTGGTTGGCTGTTTTGTAGATTGTCCCTCAGTTGGGATTTGCTTGGTGTTTTTCTCATGATTACACTGACCCAACAGTTTTTGGAAGACCACTGAGGTAAAATGGCATTCTCCTTATATCGTATCAAAGATAACTCACTATCAAACTGACTTATCAATGATGCCATTCACCTTGATCACCTGGCTGAGTCTTGTTTTCCAGATGTCTCCTTAGACTCTCCCCACCCTGTTTTTATACTGTCTTCCAGAAGAAATTGCTAGGTACCACCCACTAGGTATGAGGAGCTCTGCTCTTCTTCCTTGAGCACAGAGTATTACATAAATCTGAAATGATTCTGTCCATGTGCTGTCTCTTCCTTATCATTTATTTATTTGTTATATCATACATGTCTGGTCTGCAGATATATTTTATTTGGATTATATTTCAATACCACTTTATTAATTTTTTTTTTTTAAGTTTTTGTTGTGAATTGAATGATATTTTACATGGGATAACATCAGTTTTACACTCATCCTATTGAATTAGTTTCATTGCAATGATTATAATCCCCTGCATGCTTCATCATTCAACAGTATTTGCTTCTATTCCCTCTGTTTTTAGGGTGTGGGTTTTTGTTGTTGTTGTTGTTGTTGTTGTTGTTGTTTTGATGTGCACCAAAACACTCAGGAATATACAATCATTCAAACATCCAAAAGACACAGCTTACAAGCCTGCCCCCTAGCTGCCAGCACACATCCCCTCTCCCACCATGAGTTTAGAGTCCTCAGCTGTTCTGCCTCTCCATTTCATCCTCTTTGCCTCCATATGTGGCATCACCACTTCTTTGTGTAGGGTCCCACACTCTGCTCCTGATCCTACTCTTCTTCCTTGATGGTCCCAGGGTCCTCCGCTCTGGGATTGTTAAGATTGACTACTCACCTCTTTTTGCTACAAAACTATTACCTTTACAGTTGCAAAAATCACAATTAGTCATAATACCAATTACTCACTATTGAATCATGAGAGTCTTATCCCCATCTCCTTTTACCAGACCTGTCTAGAAAGGATAAAAACCACTCGGTGGTGATTTTGCCTTTCCCCACCCACTCGGAATCTAAACTCCCTCTTGGAAACTTGTAAGCCATACACTTTGTGCCTTTACAACCCTCCCCACCCCCATTTTAGGTAGCCAATGTGTAAGTTGTCTGTCCCTATCAACCCTGAGTACAGAGGGGATGGGAATCATCCTTGCTCTAAAGATTCTTTCCTTCTTGGTTGGTATTTAAAGCAAATAAATCCATAAGTATAGGTCAAATTCATCAGGTTGTAGCGATTTACACTTGTTTTCTTTCTTTCTTTTTCTTGTTTGTTTGTTAGCTACCTGAATGTCTTCCTTGGTGAGTGTATGTTTGTGTGCCCCCTCCCTCTTTTTTTTTTTTTCCCATGGTTATAATCCCCTCTATGTACCATCAGTTAACAGTATTTCTCTCTATTCATTTTAGCTCTTTTTTTTTTTTTTTAAAGCACCCAGGCATATACAATGTTTTAAATTTCAAAAGGGCACATTCTGCAAGTCTGCCTCCTGGCTGCCACCTCTCACTCCCTCTCTTTCCATGAATCTGGAGTCCTCAGCTGCTCCCTCTCTCCATGTCCCCATCTCTGCCTCCTTCTCTGGTGTCGCTGCTTCTCTGGATAAGGTTCCACATTCTGCTTGTGCTCTTCTCCCTTGATGGTCCCAGAGTCCCCTGTTTCTGGACTGTAAGATTAACTACGTCTCCATTTTTTTTTTTTTTTTACAAATTTACAATTGTGACAGTCACAGTTAGTCACAATAACAATTACTGTTGAATCATAAGAATATTATCCCCATCTTTTTTTT
Source organism: Chrysochloris asiatica (assembly GCF_000296735.1). Classification (NCBI taxonomy): domain Eukaryota; kingdom Metazoa; phylum Chordata; class Mammalia; order Afrosoricida; family Chrysochloridae; genus Chrysochloris; species Chrysochloris asiatica. The sequence goes on along the minus strand of NW_006409058.1, from coordinate 555,166 downwards.
TTTTTCCAGCAAAGCAGTAGCTTATTATAGCATGGAACATCCCAGGCAGAGTGGGAAGGGGTCCACCTCGTGAGTGAGGACAGACGCCATAGCATCTGGGCTTTGAGAACTAATTTGTGGGTATCCCCATCTCTTTTTATCAGACTCATCTAGACAAGATGAAAACTATTCAGTGGGTACGCTATCTTCCCCTACACACTCTTAAACTAAACTCCCACTTGAAACCTTGTAAGACAGTCACTTCGAGCCTTTATCACCCTCTAATGTTATGTAGCCAATATCAAAGTTGCCTCTAGTCGAGTTCTTCCTCTAGTCGAGTTCTGTCAAGGCTTTATCACCCCTCATGTTATGTAGCCAATATCAAAGGTAGAATTCCCACGGAATAGTTTTCATCTTGTCTAGATGGTACTGATGAAAGGGGATAGGGATAAGATTCTTATAATTCACATGATCCCCATCCAGAATTTTCTAGATGGGAAATTTTCACTTGAAAAGATAAGCAGACCAGTCTGAAACAGCTAGAGGAACAGAAGACACTTCTTGAAAGAAAGACCAGCAGGAAAAATAAAAAACAATAATGGCAGTCTGACTGACTACTACAAGAACAAGCAAGTTGTTCCCAGGAGAGCCATCAAGGCAAGCAATCAAGTCCCCTCAGGACAAATACCCTTCCAAGACTGAAATTCAAAGGGAATCCACAAGCAGGCATGTAATCTTGCTGGTGGCCAGGTTGGTCTACAATAAGGAGAAGTGGGAGAATAACAGCAATGAAGCTGTGGGCTAATTCTGACCATGTTCAATAGACCTAGATTGAGACCTGGATGGCCAGCAGTATATTGAGACCTGGGGACTCTTGAACTGACAGACAGGAACATAACCACAGAGGACTAGAGCAGAGAGTGAAGCATCCAGTGACATGAAGTGAGGGGAGATGAACAAGAACACTCATACCCACAGATCATACCCATTTGACCTAGCTTCAATGGCTGATCAGAATCAGAGGAAGAAAGAAGAGGGGAAAAAAGTATAATCTGCTACACTTTGATGAGCTTGACCTATACTTATGGATGCAGTAGCTTAAAAGAGGGGACAAATCTTTACAGTAAAGATCATTCCCACCCCATCTGTGTACAGGGTCACAGGGATGGGCATCTTAGACATTGGCTACCCAAAATGGGGGGCTACAAGAGCACAAGATAACTGGCTTACAAGTTCTCAAGAGGGAGCTTAGTTTCAGAGGGTGTGGAGGAAGGTAGACTCTCCACTGAGTAGTTTCCAACCTGTCTAGGCACAGCTGATGAAAGGAGATCTTGTTTAATAGTGAATAATTGGTATCAGGACTGATTGCAATTGTTGCAAATGTAAAGGTAGACGTTTTGTAACAAAAGGAGGGGAGTGGTTGATTTTGCAGTCCAGGAGTTGAGGACCCTGGGATCACAAAGGGAGAAGAGCTGAGTGTGGGACCCTATTCAGAAATGCAGCAATGCCAGAGATGGAGGCAGAGACCATGACATGGAGAGACAGAACGGCTGGGGACTCTAGACTCAAGGAAGGAGAAAAGCTGTGTGCTGGCAGCCAGGGAGCTGGCTTGCAGGGTATGCCCTTTGGTTGTTTTAATGGTTATATATTCCTGAGTGCTTCAGTGTACATCCAAAAAAAAAAAAAAAAAAACCCTCAGAAGGAATGGAAGCAAATGCTGTTGAATGATGATGCATGGAGGGGATTGTAATCATTGCAATGAAATGAAATACGATAGGATGAATGCAAAGCTGATGTTCTCCCATGTAAACTATCACTCAATTCACAATAAAAATTTTGAAAAAGAGATTCTTATGATTCAATAGTAATTGTTATCATGACTAATTGTAACTGTCACAACTGTAAAGGTAGTAAGTTTTGTAACAAAAAGAGGGACGTAATGTTACAGTCCAGGAACAGAGAACCCTAGGACCATCAAGGGAGAAAAGAGGGATTGGAATGTGAGACCCTATCCAGAGAAGCATCAACACCAGAGATGGAGACAGATGCAGACTTGGAGAGAAAGAGCAGCTGAAGACTCTAGACTCATGGAAAGAGAAAGGCTGTGTGCTGGCAGCCAAGAGGCAGGATTGCAGAATGTGTCCTTTGGTTGTTTAAATAATTATATATTACTTAGTGTTTTGTATAACTCACAACCCAACCTCCCCCAAAAAACCCAGAGGGAATAGAAGCAAATATTCTTGAATGATGATGTGCAGACGAGATTGTAATCATTGCAATGAAATGATGAGTATAAAACTGATGTTTCCCCATGTAAACTATCACTCAATTCACAATAAAAGCTTTAAAAACACAAAACTTAAGAGATTTATTTAGAAATTGTTGTTAAGTGCCATCAAGTCGGTTCCAAACCATAGCGACCCTGTATAGGGTTTCCAAGGAGCAGCTGGTGAGCTTGACCCACCAACCTTGCAGTTCAAATGGCCTTGCAGTTTGGCGCATTAACCCTCAGTGCCACACCAGGACTCTTAAATATAGAGAGATTCTACAAAATTTTATAGATCATTTTATCCTAGTGAGTAGCCATTCATATTTTAACAGCAGAAGCAAACACATACAGGCATACCTTGTTTTACTGCCATTTGCAGATGTCGTAGTTTTCACAAATTAAATTCACAAATATATGGCAACATTATTGGAGTCCTGCTCCGACCACGGGTTACTCGAGGGAGAGGTGGAGATCAGTGATCAGGTAAAGGACACATGCTGATGGCAAGTGACAAAGTTTATTAAAAAGTTCCACGCTTATATAGGGCAAATCTGCAAGTCATTGTGGTTTGGCTAGCGCATAAGTTTCCTTTTCCTCGAAATGACTCAGGTACATTCACCAGTAAGTTTCTAGTGCTGATGTTACTGTTGCTAGGCAAGTTTGGTTTCAAGGTAGTCATGAACCTTTGAGGGCTCTAGCTTCCTACATCTCCCCATTCTTTATTATAACAAGGGACGTTGCCTGTCTTAGGTGGTCAATGAAAGTCCCCAGTCTTACCCGTAATGGATACTCATTGCAGCATAAGGCAATGGCTCTGTCTTAGGTTGACTGGGGGTCCACCAATCCTTACCCATCTTTGTCTACACATCCTGCATGTGTCAGGGGAGTGCCTTTAGCTGGAGGCCATGAAGACTACTCCACAGTACTTTATACTGGTTAACCGCCACTCGAAGAAGGCAGGGAAGGAGGAGACAAGCAAAGATGACAAGTATGCCAATAGCTAGAATGGGGCCCCACAATTGAGAGAGAGAGGGAATAGTATGGAACAAATTTTTAAGGTTGCATAGAAGTTGTTTAGCTAGTTCTGCAGGTTTGCTGTGAAAGCGGGGGGCATAATGCATAGCAATCATTTGTGCATATAACTCATTCGATTCTTGGCTGATATTCTCAGCAATCCATACTCTGTGCAGATGGGCCTGCACTATGGGCCAAGGGAATGCCGAGGCATTATACACAATCTTAGTTACACAAATGGAGTGATAATCAGCATGGCACGCAAGGCGTTGCCAGACCACGACCTGCTCCAAAGTATCCCCAAGTAAGTTAACAGTATCACACAGTCCATTCAGGCAATGTTCAATGGCCAGATCTATGTTTTCTTGCCGGTCCCAGTTGTAGGTAACATTGTCCATCAGCTCATTGACAGTAGCTGCAGTCTGAATTTCCTGAGTAAGTGCAACTGTGGTGGCGGTGAGGGAAACAAGCAAGGTGATAAAAGTCACTGTACCCATTACTATAAGTCCAAGTCCTCGCTTTGACCTAGAAAGCAACGTGGTAAACTCGTTGACAAGCTGCAGGCCGGCATCATCATACCATTCTTGGGAGATGTTTACTGGCTGGTCTTTTTAGGACTGCAAAAGACATGTTAGGCCTTAGGGCAGCAACCCATGAAGTGAGGTTGCACCCCATGCAGTTCAGATGAAATTTCTCGTACCCTCCCTGGGAAGTGCCATTCTCTAAGGTAAGAGGGTCCACAAGGAAAACATAGAGCTCAGGGAGAAAGAGAGATACAGGGAGGGAAGGGTTAATGGTGTTATAATGGTAGTTTTTAGACCTGGAGCAGGCTAAGTGCTGCATCATGTTGATGGTGTTGTAAAATGGCTTGCACAACGAGTTCGTCATATTGCTGGTGTAGCAAATTGGTTTAGTGTAACTAGCCTTGCTGTAGTTGAAGGGCTTAGTTTCTCGCTGAAGATGTCCCACTGAGGGGGGGAGAGGGTACAAGCCAATCTCCGTGTTATTCACGTAGAGGGGAAGCAGTGACAGATTCCATTCCTTCCAGGACACGGGTCTCGCCAGTGGGGGATGCGGGACGACGGCCCAATGGATCACCGCCTGAATCATCTACATGCCGCACAAGATGCTCAGGAATCCAACAAGGACCAGGTTCATCCTGTGGGAAAACACAAACATCACCTCGTCCCCATATGAGAACAGGGTCGGGCCCCTTCCATGTGCCCATTAGGGCGTCTTTCCATTTCACCATAGGTTTCGGGGCACTTGGCTCCCTGTTGCTGTGCTTATCTGCAGCTATGAGACCGGAGGCATCAGTTAAAAGGTAGTTAAGGATGAAGGTGACATGATTGATATAATTTTGAGGTGTGTGGGAATAGAATTCCCCCTTCTTTATTTTTTCAAGGTATGACTTCACAGTGGCATGTGTGCGTTCAACAATGCCTTGGCCTTGGGGATTGTAGGGAATGCCAGTGGTATGTTTGATAGAGAAGTTCTTACAAAACGCCACAAAGCAGGTGCTAGTATAGCCAGACCAATTGTCTGTCTTGATGCTCTGAGGTATGCCCATAGCAACAAAGGCATGTAGGCAATGTTTTATCACTTGGGTGGTCCCCTCTCCCGTTAAGGGGGAGCAACATATGAGGCCAGAAAAGGTGTCTACAGAGACATGCACATACTTAAGCCGACCAAAGCTAGCGACGTGTGTGACGTCCATATGCCATAATGCATTGGGACGTAAACCTTCAGGATTAATTCCAAAAGATGGAACAGACTGGTGGATGGGGCACTCAGGAAAAGCACAAACGATCTGTCATGAAGCTTCACAAGGGATATGAAACAACTTGTGCAGGGATTGACTGTTCTGATGATGTACTTGATGTGAGACCTGAGCGTGCTGCAGATTGGAGTGTGCCATATAAAGTTGTGCGTCAGCAGCTTGACTGCCTTTGGCTAGGGCACCAGGCAGGTTACTGTGAGAACGTATGTGGGCAATAAAGATGGGCTGTTCTCGCTGATGTATCAGGAACTGGAGTTGTTGAAACAGATCTTGAACAATCGAGGTGGAAGTTTTTATCACACAAATAGTTTCTAGTAGAGGGACAGAGTTGGTATGTATAGACTGTTGGTATAAATAATCATAGGGGAGGTGGTGTACTCTTGCACAGCAATGACAATCGCAAGGAGCTCAGCCTGTTGGGCTGAATAATCTGGGCACTCAAGGACTGTAAATTTGTTAACTATGCCAAACACAGCACGTCCTTTTGAGGAGCCATGACTAGCCCCCATTGGCAGAGGGCTTCTTAAAGGGCTTGGTAACAAGTCAGAAGGAGGCTATGGTCAGGATTGGCAATCAAGATGTCATCCATGTAATGGATGATGTAGCAGGTGAAATTACTACGTACATTAGCAATAGCAGCATTTACAAACTTCTGACACAAGGTGGCGCTGTTTGCCATACTTTGTGGGAGGACTTTCATTTGATACCGATCCATTGGACTCTTAAAGTTACTGGAGGGAATGCTAAAAGCAAATCTTTTGCAGTTTGAGGGGGTGTAAGGGGATAGTGTAGAAACAGTCTTTAAGGTCTATAACAACTTTATAGGTATTCATGGGGATGGCAGCGGAAGAAGGAAGCCCAGGTTGTAAAGCTCCCATGCTTTCCATGGAACTATTGACTTTACGGAGGTCTTGGAGCAACCTCCATTTGCCTGATTTTTTCTTAATGACAAAAATAGGAGAATTCCAAGGGGAAGTTGAAGGTTCAATATGTCCTGCCATCAGCTGCTCCTGCACTAACAGCTGAGTTGCTCTAATTTTCTCTTCTGAAAGTGGCCACTGATCCACTCACAAATATCCGGCAGGGCTCTGGGGGGAGGGGAGGGGGTCTGGTGTGGTCACGCGGGGAGGGGTTCTGCCCCTCTTCCCACGGGCGCCTCTCTGGCTGCCCTCCCCTCTCCTCCTTGCTCTTCCCTAACTGTCTCCTTACTAACTGGATAAATAGCAGGCACGGCGAAGGACGGAGGGTCTGGCCACAAAACAACAGCTCCGTCAGAGTCACTGTCCTCTTTATTTATGGCCTCTTTCTTAAGAGGACTAAGGTTGGGGTAGATGTTATCAGGCGCACTGGGCGCGGATTTTTTTTTTTTTTTTTTTTTTTTTGTTTTTTTTTTGGTCTGGGCTTGTCGAACGGTCACTACTGAAATCGAAAGTATCCTGGACAAGCCTTCATAAACTTAAAATATCAGCGGGCACTCGAGCGGGCCCATTCTTGGCATAAAATTCCTGCAGATCATGTCCTATTTTATTCCATAATTTTACATCTACAATCCCATCTTCAGGGAACCAAGAACAAACTGTATTTACAAAGTCTATAAATTTACAAAGCTGATTGTGATCTACTTTTACTCCTCTGGTTCTGAGCATGTCTATAAGCATATTCACATACCGAGCCTTTCCTGGTTTATTCCCCATTCTTACCTGATCGAATGCCCTCTGCTCTTAGTGTCTGTCCACGCATCCTTGTTCTTCAGGTCTCCTTGTTGAGGGTCTGCTGCTTAGTCTCTCGTACTCGAGCGCCATGTTGCGCGCCATTTATCGGAGTCCTGCTCCAACCACAGGTTACTCGAGGGAGAGGCGAGGATCAGTGATCAGGTAAGGGACACATGCTGATGGCAAGTGACAAAGTTTATTAAAAAGTTCCAAGCTTATATAGGGCAAATCTGCAAGTCATTGTGGTTTGGCTAGTGCATAAGTTTTCTATTCCTCAAAATGACTCAGGTACATTCACCAGTAAATTAAGTTTCTAGTGCTGATGTTACTGTTGCTAGGCAAGTTTGATTTTAAGGTAGTCATGAGCCTTGGAGGGCTCTGGCTTCCTACAAACATTGCATCCAGCAAGATCAGTGACATTTTTCCAGCATCATGTTCTCACTTGCTTCCTGTCCTTTTGTCACATTTTAGTAATTTTCACAAAATTTAAATTTTTTTCATAATGCTGTTGCTAGGTGCTGACTCGATGACACCTAATAACAATCTACTTAGTAGATTTCAACTCATAGCCACCTATATAGGGTTTGTGAGACTGCAAATCTTTAAGGGAGCAGACAGATTCATCTTTCTCCCATGGAGCAATGGGTGGGTTTGAACTGCCTACCTTTCAGTCCTGGGGTAGTACTGTATGATCAGCACTGGATTTCTAACCACAACATAGGTGGTTCAAACCTACCAGTTGCTTCTTGGAAATTCCATACAGGGTCAGTTAGCTGACCAACTAATAACCTTTTTTTGCTGACCCTTCCATTTTACTAAGCATGATGTTCATCTCCAGGCACTGGTCCATCGTAATAACATGTCTGAAGTAAGAGACACAAAGTCTCACCGATCCTGGCTTCTAAGGAGCAATGTGGCTACTTCTTCCAAGTCAGATTTCTTTGTTCTTCTGTCCGTTCAAAGTACTTTCAACATTATCCATCAATGCCATAATTCAAATGCATCAATTCTTCTATTGTATTCCTTATTCATTACCAACTTTCACAAGCAAATGAAGCAACTGAAAATACTATAGTTTGCCTCAGGTACACCTCAGTCCTCAAACTGGTATCATTGTTCTTTCATGTGAAGCTTTGTGAAACAGATTTGCCTAAGGCAATTCATCTTTTGATTTCTGATTGTTGCATTCATGAGTGCTGATTGTGAATCCAAGCAAAATGAAGTTCTTGACAACTTCAGTCTTTCCTCCATTTATCATGCAGTGTTAGATCTTTATCAGAAAGTATTGAAAGTACCTCTTCCCTTCCAGCAAGAAAGGTTGAGTGATATGCATATTGCAAATTGTTAATGAATCTTCCTCCAATTCTGATGCCATGCTCTTCATCACATAATCCAGGTTCATGGATTATTTGCTTAGCATACAGACTAAGAATGGTGAAAGGCATACATTCCCTGATTTTCAACCATTCTGTATCCCCTTCTTCTGTTCTAACAACTGCCTCTTCATGAGCACAATTAAGTGTTCTGGAATACCCATTCTTTGCTATGTTATTAACAGCTTGTCATTATCCCTACAGTTGAAAGTCTTTGCACAGTTCATAAAGCACAGGTAAGAATGTTTTGGTAGCCTCTGCCTTCAGTCAAGAGCCCTCTGACATTAGCAGTAATATCTCTAGTTCCACATCCTTTTCTGAGTCTGGCATGAATTCCTGACAGTTCCCTGTTTTCCTATTTTTGTTTTTAAATTATCTTTAGGAAACTTTTACTTGCATGTGACATCAATGCAAAAATATGTATCTCTTCCAGTGCTGCATCTGTTTGTTGAACTATTTCAGTTTGTATTTCATCAATTCCTAGAGACTTGTTTATCTTCAAAGTCTTCAGTGCAGCTTATACTTCTTCGTTCCACACCACTGGTTCTTGATCATATGTTACCTCTTCAAATAGTTGAACATGAACCATTCCTTTTTTTTTTTTTTTTTTTAAACCTTTTTTGAAACTTTTTACTGTGAATTGAGTGAAGGTTTACAGAGCATATCATCAGTTCTATATTCAACAAATCATATATTTTGCTTCATTATACAGATACAATCCCCTCCATGCACCAACAGTTAGCAATAGTTAACAGCACTTAACTCTGTTCACTCCAACCACAGCAGTCATCCCTGTGTCTCTCATTGCCCTCATCTTTCCTCTACCAATCTCCCTCGAGTTGTATATTGCCTGCCCCCTCACCCGTATCAACATGTGTCTACCTTCTGGTGCATATATTATGTCCTCGTACTCCAAAATCATCATAGACTATTTTATCAAGAAAACTTCCCTCTCTCTTCTTTTTTTTCCCCTTTGGTATAGAAAAACACAAACAAACAAACAAAAAACAACCACACAGACATATGTAATCACTTAACCAACCAAAGGGCACATTCTTGAAGCCAGTCTCCTGGCTGCCAGCACACAGCCTTTTTCTTTCCATGAGTCTAGAGTCCTCAGCTGCTCAGTCTCTCCATGTCATCACCTCTGTCTCCATCACTGGTGCCGTTGCTTCCCTGGTTAGGGTCCTAAGTATAGCTCATGCTATTCTCTCTTGATGGTCCTAGGGTCCTCTGTTCCTAGAATGCAAAATTAACTACTTCCCGTTTTTGTTACACAACCTCTATCTTTACAGTTCTGACAATCATAATTAGGTTTGATAATAACTAGTCACTATTAAGTCAATGAAGAGTCCTGGTGTGACACTGTGGGCTAATGCGTCAGACTGCAAAGTCATTTGAACTGCAAGGTCAGTGGCTCAAGCTCACCACCTGCTCCTTGGGAGCCCTATACAGGGTCGCTATAGGTTGGATGGCAATTAACAACAACAATTAAGTCAATGAATCCCATCCCCATCTTCTTTCACCAGACCCATCTAGACAAGAAGAAAATGGTTCAGTGGGGATTCTACTTTCCCCTGCACATTCTGAAACTAAACTCCCTCTTGAAAACTTGTAAGCAAGCTACTTCCTCCTTTTATAGCCCCGCCCCATTTTAGGTAGCCAAGTTGAAGTTATCCATCCTTATCCACTCTGTATACCAAGGGGATAGTCAACGATTTCTGTTTGGTACAATGACTCTGCATATTCCTTTCATCTTCTATTAATTGTTTCTGCATCATTCAATATTTTGACCATGGAATCCTTCTGTATTCAAAGTCAAGGTTTGAATTTTCTTCACTTCTTCCAGTTTGAGAAGTACTGACCATGTTCTTCCTGTTTGGTTTCCTAACTCCTGGTCTTTGCACATTTAATTATAATACTTGACTTTGTCTTTTTGAGCTGTCCTTTGAAATTTGCTGTTCCATTGTTTTACATCATCATTTATTACAGTCGCTCTTGATTCTCTGTGCTCATAAGCAAGTTTCAGGGTCTCTTCTGATATCCATTTTAGTATTTTCTTTCATTCTTTCCTGTCTGTTTACTGATCTTTTGCCTTTTACCTGTATGATGTTCTTGATGACAACTCGTCGTCAAATGTTAGTGTCTAATGCATCAAATCTGTTCTTGAAATAGTCATTAGTGTCTAGTACATCAAATCTATCAATACATCTTGATTGCATGTTTGCCCAACATCAGACTATAGAAGATGGTAGAATTCTGCAATTTCACCATTACTGGCTTAAGCGGTTGATGCATAAATTTGAATAGAGGTATTAACTATACTTCCTAGCAGGTTGATAGGTATTACCTTATCGCAGACAACATTGTACTTTGAGACAGATCTTGAAATGTTCTATTAGATGACGAATGTGACATTATCTTCAATTTGATGTTCATGGCACAGTACACTGCAAAGTTTTTGTATTGAAAATGGTCAATACTAGTCCATTTCAACTCACAAATTCCTACTATATAGATCTTTGTGTTTTCTATATCATTCTTGACAACATCCAATATTCCTAGATTCATACATCCATGTTCCAATTATTAATGGCTGTCTGCAAATGACTCTTCTCATTTTGAGTTGTGCTCCAGGAATGTCATTGTGACCAGCTCTACTTTAAGGAGACAGCTTTTACTCAGTCATATTTTGAGTAACTTCCAACCTGAGAGGCACATTTTCAGGCATTGTATTTGACAATGTTCTACTGCTATCCCTACTGTTTTCATCTTCCAGCACTAATTATGACAGAGTTCCACTGCTATTCATAAGGTTTGCAGTGGCTAACTATTCAGAAGTAATCTGACTCTTCTTCTTCTTAGTTGGTCTTAAGCTGAAAGCTTCACTGAATGTTGTTCACCATACATGACACTGCTGATGTTTAAAACACTGCTGACATAAATTCCAAAACCACAGCAACACACAAGAAACCACACCAACAAAATGACAGATGAATGGTGGAAATTACAGTATAGTTATACATTAATTTTTTTGTTAAGTTTTTATTGTGAATTATGTGATAGATTACATGGGAGAATATTAGTTTTATATTCATCCTATCACGTATCATATCATTGCCATGATTACAATCTTGTCCGTGAATCATCAAACAACTAAAGGGTTATGCCCAGCAAGGCTGCCCCTCGGGCATCAAACCACAGCCCCTCTCCCTCTCTGGGTCTAGAGTCCCCAGCCACTTCATCTCTCCACGTCATCATCTCTGCCTCCATCTCTGGCATCACTGCTTCTCTGAGTAAAGTCCCGCATTCCACTGTTCTCCCATGATGGTCCCAGGGACCTCCACTCCTGAATTGCAGAGTTAACCACTCCCCTCTTTTGTTACAAATCATCTACCTTTATATTACCAAACTTCACAGTCAGTCCTGACAGCAATTATTCACTACTGTACCACAAGAGTCCTATCCACATCTCCTTTCATCTGCCCTGGCCAGACAGACTGAATACTATCAGTGGAGAGTCTACCTTCCTCTGCACCCTCTGGATCTAGGCTCTCTCTTGAAAGCTTGTAAGTCAGTCACTTCTTGGCTTTGTAGAACCCCCATTTTGGGTAGCCAAATTCCAAGCTGCCTATCCCTGTCTACCCTGTGTATAGAGAGGGTGGAAATGATCCTCACTGTAAAGATTTTGTTCACTTTTTTGAGCTACTGCATCCATAGGTGTAGATCAAGTTCATCAAATTGTATCAGATTACTCTTCTTTCTTCTTCTAGTCGAATTCTGATCATTTAGTCATTGAAGCCAGGTCAAGTGGGTATTATCTGCAAGAGTGGCTGTTAACTTTACATATACCCTCACTTCTTACCAGCTGGATACTTCACTCTCCATTCTAGTCCACTGTGACTATGTAATTGACTTTGGGCCCAAGAGTACCAGGTCTTGTCATACTGCTGGCCAACCAGGTCTCCACCCAGGTTCAGAGGAGTCTATTGAGAGTGGTTGGACTTAGCTCACAGCTTCATTGCTGCATTTCCCTGACTTCACCTTATCAATGACCAACGTGGTCAACCGTCAGACTGCATGCCTATTTGTATATTCCAGTTGAATCTTAGTCTTGGAAGGGGGTGTGCCCTGAGGGGACCTGACCACTTGCCTAGATGGCTCCTGGGCAAGCAAATTTCTTGTTATTGTAGCAGTAAGTCAGACAACTTTTATTGTTTTTTTATTTATCTGATCGGTCTTCCTTTCAAGAAGTATCTCTGTTCTTCTAGCCACTCCAGGCTGGTCTGCTTGTCCTATCACATGGAGATTTCCCACCTCTGAAGATTCTGGATGGGATTCAGGACTCCACCTATGGTCTTATGCAATGCAAAGGCTCCTCAGGAAGCCTCCTTTACTGGGCAAGTTGTAGCCCCATTTTAGGTAATACAATCAGTGATATGTAAGAAGATGGACTTACAAGTTTTCTATGGTGATATTTCTGGCTATTCCTTTCTCTCTCCGTCAAGTGTCTATTTTACAGTGGTATGCAAGGGAAAACAAGATTCAAAATATGGACAAGCATCTTAACATTATCCCCCCTCCCCCTTGTACTTATTCAAACCATGTATCCCAGGGCCCTGTAGTTTCAAGGTTGTGTATATATCATTATTTAATTCTATCCCACTAAGCCCATGCAAACTTGCATAACTCTTCTCCCATCTGCCTTGTTCCTTTGTTTCCATTGTGACATCACCCCTCTGGTTTCTAATGAGTGTTATTAGTGTCTTCTGCTTCTTTTATTTTCTTAGGTTTGGAATGGTTTGCTAATTTTGTTAGTCCTTTCAAAGAACCAGCTTCCTGTTCTGTTGATTCGTTCTATAGATTTTCTGTTTTCTATCTCATTTATTTGTCCTCTGATCTTTATTATTTCTTTTCTTTTGGTGACTGTAGGTTTCCTCTGCTGGTCTGCTTTAGATGCTGTGTTAATGTATTAATATTGGTTCATTCTTCTTTTTGGATGTGTGCATTTATTGCAATAAATTGTCCTCTCAGCACCACTTTCACTGTGTCCCCAAATTTTTGGTATGTTGTGTTTTCGTTCTCCCTTGTTTCTAAGAACTTTGTGAATTCACGTTTGATTTCTTCTGCTATACAGCCACTTTTCAGCAGGCTGTTATTCAGTTCCCATTTATTTGACCTTATTTCCTTGGTCTTCCTATTATTAACATCTAATTTGATAGCATTATGATCTGAGAAGATGCTTTGTAGTATATTTTGATATTTGTAAATTTATAGAGGTTTGTTTTGTGGCCTAACATATGGTCTATTCTGGAGCATGTTCCATGTGCACTGAAAAATAATGTGTATTGTGCAGTTGTTCGGTTGAATGCTCTGTACACATCTATGAAGTCCTGTTGGCTGATTGTGTTGTTTAGTTCATCTGCATCTTTGTCAAGTTTCTTTCTGGTTGTTCTATCCATTTTTGAAAGCAGTGTATTAAAATTGCCCACTATTTTTGTAGATTCGTCTATTTCTTTCTTAAATCTATAAGATTTTGCTTTACATATTTTTGAGCTCTCATTTGGAGCATAGATATATATTATGGTTATGTCATCTTGTACAATTGTCCCATTAATCATGAGATAATGTCTGTCTTTATCTACTATGCTAGTTTTTGCCTTAAAGTTTATTTTATCTGAGATTAGTACTGCCACTCCTGTTTGTTTTTTTATTGCAATTAGCTTGGTATCTTTTTTTCCATCCTTTGACTTTTAATCTGTTTTTGTCTCTGTATCTAAGATGTGTCTCGTGCAGACAGCATACAGAAGAAGGGTCATGATTTCTTATCCATTCTCCAACCCTCCATCTCTTAACTGTTGCATGCAATCCATTTACATTCAGTGTAATTATCGATAGGTATGAATTAGTTGCTGCCATTTTTTTGTGTGCTGCTGTTGCTTTGTTTTGCATGCCTTTCTGTGCTGAGTTCATGGTTTTTGTGTTCTTTCTTGTCAGTTTCCTCATAGCTTCACTGTTTCCATGTTCTTCTTGGATTTTCATTTTCTTGGTATGTTGTGAAGTGTTAATTTTCTTTGAGGTTATCTTATATTCCATTAACTTTTATTTGCATTTAGCGCAGTCTATTTTATCCTATAATCAAGCTGACCTATTCACCATCTGGATCTCTGTTCCTACATGTTTACCTTCTTTCATACTGTAATTGTTTTGATCATAGACTGACCTCCCAGATCCTCTGAATTTGTTCTTACAGTTTTTTCCTATTCTCAGATCATCCATTTCATCCATTTGATAATTAAGTTACAGGAGGTTCTTCCAAGCATGTCAATCTCTAATTGTTGTCTGTTCTTGTGGGTTCTCAGTCCACAGAATTCCCTTTAGGATGTTTTGTAGCACAGGGTTAGTTTTGGCAAAATCCCTTAGCTTCTGTTTATCCTGGATTCTTTTTATTATACCGTAGTATTTGATTGATAGTTTTGCTGGATAAAGAATTCTTGGTTGACAGTTTTTTTGTTCCAGGGTCTTATACGTCTCCCTATTGCCTTCTTGCTTGCTTGGTTTCTGCTGAGAGATCAGAGCTTAATCTGACTTGCTTACCTTTGTATGTAACACTTCTTTTTTCCCTAGCTGCTTTTAGGATTGTCTCCTTATCTTTGATTTTGGAGAGCATGATTATGATATGTCTTGGATCTATCCTTCTTTGAGCTTCTTGAATGTTTATTCTATCACTTTTTAGGATGTTAGGGACATTTTTTTCCAGAAGCCATCTAACTATCTCCTCTGTGGACTTGTGTGATTCTTCTTGTTCTGTAATGGCAATAAATCTTAAGAATTCCTCTTTATGTTGTACAACATGAATCTTAGACCTTCTTTGGATATTTTTATCCTTTTATTTCTGCTTGCTTTTCTTAGTGGTATTGAGAGATTTGTCTTCCAGCTCACTAGTTCTGACTTCCATCTCTTCTACTCAACTCCTTTGCCCTTTCAGTGTATTGCCTATTTCGGATATTCTATTTTTGATCATTTAGACCTCTTTCTGTAAGTTTTGAATTGTTTCCAATGCTGTATCTATCTTATTTGATTGTTCCTGTAGTGCTTTCATGGCTTCTTACTTTTTTCAACTCCAATGTAAAGTGTTTTGAAACATTTTATAATTATTTTGCTGAATTCCTTCTCAGGCATTTCCAAGGCCTGCCCTCCTTCCAGAATGGGGTCTCAGTCTACCTCTAGGTCATTGGTCTCCGACATTTTATCTTGTTTCTGGATGTGTGCTGATATGACAATCTGTTTTTGCTTTTTAGACATGTTCAGTGGTTAGCTGTGGCCTTAATAATTAATTAAGTGTGTGTTTTGGTATTTTTTATGCTTTCTAATTGCCTCCAGGTAGATGCGATTAGGGTTGGGCTTCCCATTTCACTCTTTTTATTGCTTAACTCAGAGTAACTTTCACAGGTATTGTCAGCCTCCCTGGTGTATGGCAGTTGGTAATGGTTCTTGCCTGGATTGTGGAGTTTTATAGAGTGTGATTGTAGTTTGACTATATGGCAGTAATTTCTGTCTCTTCTTGGGTAATATAGGGAGAGAAAGAGCCCTCTAAAGGTAAAAGGGGAACTTAAAAAAAAACAAAAACAAAAAAAAACACCCAGCAACAGAAAAAAAAAAAAAAAAGAGAAAAAACAGATTGGATAATGTAGTCTATAATCACAGAAAAAAGAGTGGAGAGAGAGTAAAAACAAAAGAAGAAGAAAAAAATCTGTAGCCTAATATCAGTGTGACTTTAATATCCTATTTCAGCTTCTTGCCTTTGAGACTGCCTAATAAATTTCAAGATGCTACTGTTGGTTGTTATGTTGTGCCTCAGGATTTAATTTTCTTCCTTGTATTTAGTATGTTTATCTTTTTGCTTTTCAGGATGTTAGAGAAATTGTCTTCGAGTAATTCTTTGACTATTTCCTCTGTGGACTTGTGTGATTCTTGTTCTGGAATGCCAATAATTCTTAGGTTATTCCTCTTCATGTTGTCCAACATGAATCTTAGACCTTCCTCAGAATTTTTTATCCTTTTTTGTGTTTGTTCTTCTATCTTAGTGGTATTGAGAGACTTGTCTTCCAGCTCACTGATTCTTCCTTCCATTTCATCTATTCTATTCCTCTGCCTTTTCAGGATGGTTTCTATTTCTGTTATTTTATTATTGATTGTTTGGACCTCTTTATGTAGGTTTTGGATTGTTACCAGTGCTGTATCTATCTTGTTTGATTGTTCCTGTTGTGCTTTCCTGGCTTCTTCCTTATTTCTCTCAACTCCATTGTAAAGTGTTTTGAAACATTTTAATCATGTTTCTGAATTCTTTCTCAGGCATTTCCAAAGCCTGCCCTCCTTCCAGCATGGAGTCCAGGTCTACTTCTGGTTCATTTGTCTCAGATATTTTATCTTTTTTCTGGACATGTGCTGATATGGTCATCTGCTTGTGCTTCTTGGACATGTTTATTGTTTATCTGTGTCCCTAATAGTTAATTGAGTATGTATTTTGGTAATTTTTTTTTTTATGTTTTCTGATTGCTTCCAGGAAGATTTGATGAGAATATGGTCTTCCCTTTTCACTCTTTTTATTGCTTAACTCAGAGTAACGTTCACAGCTGTTACCTGTTTCCCTAGTATATGGCAGCTGGTATTGGTTCTTTCCTGGGTTTTGGTGTTTCATAAAGCATTATTGCAGTTTGGCTGTTTGGCAGCAGTTGCTGACTCTTTTCGTGTAATGTAGGGAGATAAAGAGTCCTCTGAAAGCAGAAGGGTGGCTGTGCTGCCTGGTCAGGGAAGCGCCAGAAGTGAAATATACTGGCTTTTATGGAACATTCTGGCTATACTTCTTCAAACACAGATTGGTTTGTTCTTCTAGCAGTCTGTGGTATTTTTAATATTCTCCTCCAAAATATAATTTAAATGCATTAATTCTTATACTATCTCCCTCATTCACTCCAACTTTCATATGCATGTGAAGTTATTGAAAATACCATAGCTTGACTCAGGCACACCTCAGTCCTCAAACTGACATCATTCCTCTTGAATACTTTAAAAGGCCTTGTGCAGCAAAATTGCCTAATGCAGTGAGTCATTTGATTTCTTGACTGCTGCTTCCATGAGTGTTAATAGTGAATCCAAGCAAACTACAGTCTTTGACAACTTCAGTTTTTTCTCCATTTATCATATGTTATATATTGCTCCAGCAGTGAGATTTTTGTTTTCTTTAAATGAGGTGAAACTCAGACTGAAGGCTGAGGTCTTTGATCTTCATCAGTAACTATTTTAAGTTCTCTTTGCTTTCAGCAAGCAAGGTTGTATCACCTGTATGTCCAAGGTTGTTAATGAGTCATCCTCCAGTCCTGATACCACATTTTTCTTCATATTATCAAGTTTCTCAGATTATTTGCTCAACATACAGACAGAATAAGTATGGTGAAAGAATACAACCTTGGCATACACCTTTCCTGATTTTGAACAATTCAGCACTCCATTGTTCTGTTCAAACAACTGCCTCTTGGACTATCTACAGGTTCCTGAAGAGCAGAATTTAAAGATTTCAGAATACACATTTCAGAGGGTGACTCAAGAAGCAAAGTAATTGTGTGGATACAGGCAAAGGTGGCCAGCTAGCCACTGGAGCCTCCGTGTCCGTGTCCCAGCAGGTGTATTAGATGCTGGCAGCATCTCCTCCTCCCACCGGACTCCGCCTCGTGTTCTGCCTGACCGATGCCACTCCTCTTTGGGCTCTGGACCCCAGCATCATGCCTGAAACCTGACTTGTGATTTCAAACCAGGAGCTTCATCTTCGCCAAGATGAAAGGGTATCCTCATTGGCCAGCCCGGGTAGATGAAGTTCCTGAATCAAACTTCCCATTTTCTTTTTTGGAACTCATGAGACTCCAAAAATAAGGACAAATATGGCAAGCCAAATAAACGAAAAGGTTTTAATTAAGGTTTCTAGGAAATAGATTAAATCCAACGTGACATTTTCTAGTCAGCAGGCCTCAACTAAGCAATCAAATGCATAATCTGATGTTGAAGCTGAAGAAAAAGAAACTAGTGTTTCAAAAGAGAGTACTGACCACGAAGAAAAAGCCAGCAACCAGGATGTGACTAAAGCAATTGATACAGATGCTACAAAAGCTGCCAGAAGAGGGAGAAAGAGAAAGGCAGAAAAACAGAAAGAAAAGGAGGATATTGGTGTAGTGACAACAGCAATAACACCTGCTCATCTAAAAGTGAGTCCAAAGGCAAGATGCCCTGCAGCAACAGAAGTCAAAATTCCAAGAGGCAGACGCAAAATGATAAAACAGCCTAGTCCTTCAGAGAATGACATGGTAACTGAAAAAGATAAAATTAAAAAGAAATGGCAATAAGAAAAACAACTGAAAAGTATGAACAGGGCCAAAAGGAAGAAGATAAACCAAGAACAGAGCCTGGCGAAGAAAAAAGTAGAATCAAAAAGGAAATTTGTACCAAAAGCAGGGGTTGCATCAACCTCTGATTCTGATGAAGAAGTGGATGATCAAGAATAAGAGAAAAGGCAGGAGAAACTTACAGATTGCCCATATATGGAATATGTTTAAAAGGGCAGCATGAGAAGGAGGCTACCAAGAGAAAATGCAAGCAAGAGGAGCAAATGGAAACTGAGCACCAGAATAAAGTTAAAGGAAAGAAGCCAGAAGTTAAGAAAGTGGAGAAGAAGCGAGAAACATCAATGGATTCTCCACTTCAAAGGATACATGCCAAAATAAAACACTCACTCAAAATTGATAATCTTGATGTGAACAGATGTAACGAGACCTTGGATTAACTTGCTTCACTTCAGGTCACATTGCAACAAGCTCAGAAACACACAGAGATGATTACAGCACTGAAAAAAAAAATACAGTGATTCAAAGTTAGTTAGGTTATCATGGAAAAGTCTACAATGATATATAACAAGTTTAATAACATGCTTTTGGTTGGTAAAGGAGATTCTGTGATCAAACAAGTACTGAACAAGTGTATTGTTAAACAAAGGCAGCATGAGGAAGTAAATTAAAACCAAAGATCAAGGAAACAAAGGGCCAAACAAAATGCTAGAAAAGGAACAAACAGGTTCAAAGACAGTAAATGGAGGATGTGATGTTCAAGATAGTAGTCAGCCACAACATATTAAAAATAGCAGTGAAAAAAGCAAAGACAACCATGAGACCAACTCTAAGAAAGAGTCATCTAGGGAAGAGAGGGAAACAGAAATCTCTCTGAAGGATTGATTCTACATTAGATAACTAGGCTGACAAACCCAGAGGAAAAGATACTTGAGAAGTTTGTAATGGTTTGCATTTGATATATTTAAAATGCAGAAAAGGAAAGTTTAAAATTTTTTTAAGCATCAGATTTTCATGTTCCAAATTTGCTGAAAATTGAACATTTTTGCTAATTGTACTTCTGAAGTATTAACAGCAAAAATATACAATAAATGCAGAGGAAAATGCATTTATAAAATGTTATGCTGCTTTTCAACACATTGTGGTTGTTGTTGTAGTTATGTGCCATAGACTTGGTCCCGACTTATAGCGCCCTTATGCACAGCACAACGAAACACTACCCGATCCTGGGCCAACCTCAATATTGTTGCCACTCTTGAATCCATGGATGCTGCCATTTGGCTAAACCACATCGTTGAGGGGTCTTCCTCTTTTTCTCTGACCCTTAACCTTACCAAACATGATATCCTTCTTCAGTGACTGGTGCCTCCTGACAATATGTCC
>NW_006409058.1:532580-534279 GCF_000296735.1 Chrysochloris asiatica | reverse complement strand
GATACCAAAGAGATTATCTGATGATTTTCTCATTCTGTTGGGTCACCTCTCTTTGGAATGGGCACAAATATGGATCTCTTCCAATCAGTCGGCCAGATAGTTGCCTTCCAAATTTCTTGGCAGAGATGAGTGAGTGCCTCCTTGCCACTTTTCTTTCTTAAAATATTTCAATTTTTATTCCATCAATTCCTGGTGCCTTGTTCTTTGCGCCAATTCCTTCAATGCACCTAAGACTTCTTTCTTCAGTATCATTGGCTCTTGATCATATGCTATGTCTTGAAGATCAACCATTTCCTTTTGGTACAGTGACTCTGTGTATTACTTCCATCTTCTTCTGATGCTTTCTGCATCATTCAATAATTTGCCAAGAGAATATTTCAATAATGAAAGTCTAGGCTTGAAATTTTTCTTCAGTTCCCCCAGTTTGAGAAATGCTGAGCATGTTTTTCCCTTTTAGTTTTCTGATTCCAGATATTTGCACAATTTGTTGTAATATTTGGCTTTATCTTCTTGAGCTGATCTTTGAAAGTTTCTGCTCAGCTCTTAGACCTCACATTTCTTCCATTTGCTTTTGCATCTCTACGCTGAAGAGCAAGTTTCAGTGTCTCTTCTGACATCTATTTTGATCTTTTCCTTTTTTCTTAATAACTTTTTATTTTCTTCCGGAATGATGTTCTTGATGTCATTATTATGGCTGTAGCATATTTTAAATTAGTGTGTGTAATTGATGACAGAGAAAAAGTTACATTTTTAAAACTGCTATTTGTATAATGTGTTTCCTCTTTTCCTAATACTGTGGTTTTTGTGCATAGTTTTTACACATGTTGGATTTACCCGACTGTCTTTTCTCTGTTGGGGGTTTTTGTAGAAGTTGGGCATTGTTATAATAGTTAAAATGTTACTTCTATACAAGTACTCCCTTGTTTTATCAAAAGTTAATTTGAATCTCAATCTACATTGTGCTACATCATCCCATTTTGTAACAATGGGAGGTCTGTATGCTACTTTGTTATTGTTGTTGTTGATTTTAACATTTTTTTTTCCTTTCTCACTTTTTTTTTAAGTTATATTGTGAATTATATGATAGTTTACATGAGGGTATATCCTAGAAACCAAGCCCCTACACTTTCTCTCCCTGCCCCCCCTCCCCAGTTTTCAGCCCACAGTCCCTTTCCCTCTCAGGATCCAAAGTCCCCAGCTGTTTCATCACTCCATGTCATCATCTCTGTCTCCATCTCAGGCATCTCTGTTTCTCTGAGTAGAGTCCTGCTCTCGGGTCTTCTCCGTTGATGGTCCCAGATACCTCCGCTCCTAGCCTGCAGAATTAATCACTCCCTTCCTTGTTCCAAAACGTCTACCTTTGCATTTCCAACCCTCATAATCCATCCTGATAAGCACTATTCACTACAGTATCACGAGTTACCCATCTGCATTTCCTTTCATCAGCTCCGCCCAGACAGACTGAATAGTACCTACTGGAGATTCTGCCTTCCGCCATGCTCCCTTGCACTAGGTTCCCTCTTGAAAGCTTGTAAGCCAGTCACTTATTGCCTATGTAGTTCCCCCCACTCCCCATTTGAGTATCCAATGTCCAAGTTGCCCATCTCCGTCCACTCTGTGTGTGGAGGGGTGGGACTGATTCTTGCTGTAGGGATTAGTTCCTTCTTTTGAGTTGCTGCTCCATAGGTATAGGTCAAGT
>NW_006409058.1:528175-529394 GCF_000296735.1 Chrysochloris asiatica | reverse complement strand
TTTTGTTCAATTGTCCCTTTAATCATGAGATAATGTCCATCTTTATCTATTATGCTGGCTTTTGCCTTAAACTTTATTTTATCTGAGATTAGCTCTGCCACTCCTGTTCGCTTTTTATTGCAATTAGCTTGGCATATTTTTTCCCATCCTTTTTTCTTTTAATCTGTTTCTGTTTCTGTGTATGAGATGCATCTCTTGCAGACAGCATATTGAAGGATCTTGTTTTCTTATCCATTCTTTCACCCTCCGTCTCTTAACAGGTGTGTTCAATCCATTTACGTTCAGTGTAATTATCAAAAGGTATTGATTATTTTTTGTCATTATATTTGTTTTTTTGTGGTGTTGCTGCTTCTTTTTTCTTTTTGTCTTTCTCTGTTGAATTCATTATTTTTGTGCTCTTTCTTGTGCATTTCCTCATAGTTTTAATGTTTTCATATTCTTCTTGGATTCTTATTCTATTGGTATGCTATGAAGTGTTAATTTTCTTTGGGGCTGCCTTATGGTCCATTGACTTCTCTGTCCATTTAGTGCAGTCTATTTTATCCTGTAATCTACATGACCTTCTCATTGTCTGGATCTCTGTTCCTATGTGTTCACCTTCTTTTGCCTTGTACTTGTTTTGGTCATATAGCCCTCCCAGAGTCTCTGAGTTTATTTTTATAGTTTTGTTTTGTTAATATTTCTTCTTTCTGTTAACTTTTTCAGGGAGGTGCTGCCACGTATGCCAATCTCTGGTTGTTGTTTGTTCTTATTGGTTGTCGGTCCACAGAACTCCCTTTAGGATGTTTTGTAGTGCAGGGTTGGATTTGGTGAAGTCCTGTAGCTTCTGTTTATCCTGGAATGTTTTGATTACACCCTCATATTTGATTCATAGCTTTGCTGGATAAAGGATTCTTGGTTGGCAATTTTTTCTTGCAGGGTTTTATATATGTCTCCCCATTGCCTTCTCGCTTGCATGGTTCCTGCTGAGAGGTCTGAGCTTAGTCTGACTTGTTTGCCTTTGTATGTGACCCTTCTGTTTTCTCTTGCTGCTTTTAGGAGCATCTTCTTGTCTTTGAGTTTGGAAAGCTTGACTATGATATGTCTTGGTGATTTTCTTTTGGGGTCCACCCTTCCTGGACTTCATTGGGCTTCTTGGATGTCTATCTTTTCACATCCTTGAGGATGTTAGAGAAATTTTCTTCCAGTAGTTCTTTGACTATTTCCTCTGTGGACTTGT
>NW_006409058.1:524961-527865 GCF_000296735.1 Chrysochloris asiatica | reverse complement strand
CATTTTGTTGTTGATTGTTTGGACCTCTTTCTGTAGGTTTTGGATTGTTACCAATGCTGTATCTATCTTGTTTGATTGTTCCTGTAGCACATTCCTGACTTCTTCCTTATTTTTCTCAACTCCATTGTAAAGTGTTTTTAAACATTTTATAATCATTTTTCTGAATTCTTTCTTAGGTATTTCCAAGGCCTGCCCTCCTTCCAGCATGGAGAGAAGGTCTACTTCTGGTTCACTTGGCTCAGATGTTTTATTTTCTTTCTGGACATGTGCTGATATGGTCATGTGCTTTTGCTTCTTGGACATGTTTAATGTTTATCAGTGGCCCTAATAATTAATTAAGTATGACTTTGGTCATTTTTTATGTTTTCTGATTGCCTCCAAGAAGATGTGATCAGGTTGTGGTCTTCCTTTTTCATTCTTCATGTTGCTTAACTCAGAGTAACTTTTACTGGCGTTGTTTGTTTCCCTGGTTTATGGTAGCTAGTATTGGTTCTTGCCTGGGTTTTGGTGTTTTATAAAGTATTATTGCAGCTTGGCTTTTTGGCTGCAGTTGCTGACTTTTTTTGTGTAATGTAGAGGGACAAAGAGTCTTCCAATAGCAGAAGGGAGGCTATGTGACAGCCAAACAACACCTGTTGGGTAGAAAACCAAACCAAAATCAAAATAAAAAACAAAAGCAGAATCCTCCGATAGTAGAAGAGAGGTTTTGTTGCCCAGTCAGGGAAGCACCGGAAATCCTTAGAATGTTCTTGTAAGGAGCCGGGGAAGTCACGGCCTGCAGTGGTGGGTGAACGTTCAAAATGCCAAAAAGCCGCTTGGGCTGGCGGGTGGAGTCTGTGACTTATGCCTTCCAAAGTCATCACACACTGTTTCCCTCTGAGCCCTGGTCAAACGTCCTTTCCCTGCCTGCTACATGCCTTGATATTTCAAGTTGGGGCAGAGAACTCTCCTGAGGCTCTTGTACACCTGAGATTCCCTGCTTGGGCTCTGTATGCCTTTTTGTAGACAATTAGATATCCAAGTGAAGTGAAACTGACAATTTTTGCAAGGTACAACATTCATGTTAATTTTTAAAGATAATTACTTTTTTTTGCAGAGAGGAAACTGGGTATACACTGAAATACATCTGGCATGAGCGTACTAATTTTGCAACCAACCATTTAAGATCCTTTGTATGTACTAGTAGCTAAAATTCAAAACTAAATGAGGAAAGATTGTTTTTGAGAAAGAGATCACATTTGTCTTTTTAATTCACTTTCATTAAGGAAGTCACTTAAAATAGTATTTTTTAAAACTTGGGGGGGAAATCAGTGCATAATGCTTATGCAAAAAGTAAATACCATATAAAAAACATAACATTTGAAAATGTGGCTATATTAGAAGGGATTTTAATTTTTCATCTCCATATAGGTTGCACATAGGTTGTTTGAAGGACATTGACAAAGTGAGAAGTCACGGTAAACCAATGTTAACACAAAATTTAAGGGTGTATTAACTAAAGGAGAGCATTCTATTTTGAATATTAGGTTACTGGGTCATTTTCATTAGCTGAAGACACTAATCACAATTTGATAGCAATGTGGGAAAATGGATTAAGAGTTGCAATTTTAGTTCTTTGGTTTGTAAGTTGCAAAAAAAAATTGGTGATAAACGTCATATTATTTTAGCCTCATGTACAACAGTTATCATCTACAGATGAAAAGTTTGAATTTTCAATTTCAATAATTGGGTATTTGCTTTTTAAGGGTCTTAACAATGGAATCTAGGACCCATTGTTTTGATGGAACTCTGCTATATTAACCAGTCATTACATCTGTTTGGATTTGGACAAATTTTCCCTTGTTAAGCCATAAGTGTCAACAAGTAAACTGATTTGATTAAAGAATTTTTCTATCAAACTCTATTAAAAAAAAAGGCAAAGTAAAATATTACAATGAAATATGGAAAAATCTGGAGTTAGAAAACCAAAAGGGTAGAACATGCCCAGCATTTTTCAAGTTGAAAGAACTGAGGGGGATAAAAAATTGAAGCTTCAAATTACTGTACTGAAGGATTTTTTGGGAAAGTCTTGAACAGTGCAAACAGCATTAAAAGATGAAAGGAATACACAGAGTCACTGAACGAAAAATAAAATGGTCGATGTTCAACTATGTCAAGAGTTAGTGTATGCAGACTCCCTGGAGATGAGAGAGAGAGAGGAAGGGCTGGTTGGTCCAAAATATGGTGAGACCTGGGGACACCTGAACCAATGGACAAGGGCATAGCGACAGAGGTATAGGTCTGAGAGTGAAGCAGCCAGCTGATATGAAGTGAGACTGGTCACACAAGAACACCCAAAGTTGCAGATACTACCCATTTGACCTAACCTTGATGGCTTGATAATCAGAAGTCAACTTAGAGGAAGATTTAAAACAAAACCAAAAATAAGAACAAAACAAATTTTGATAAAGGAAATGTGGGTAAATTGCTACAATTTGATGAACTTGACATATACTCATGGAGCTGGAAATTCTAAATACCAAAAGAGAGGGAAGGAGTCTTCATATCAAGTATCAATGCTACCCCTTTTGTACACGGGGTAGATAGGCATGGGCAACTTATACACTAGCTACCTAAAATGAGGGGCTGATAAAGGCACAAAGTGACTGGCTTATAAGGTTTCAAGGGGGAGCTTAGTTTAATAGTGTGTGGGGAAAGAAAGAGTCCCCACTGAATAGTTTTCATCTTGTCTAGATTGATCTGGTTAAAAGAGATGGGGATAACAAAAGAAGAAATTGATCAGGTCATCAAAAGACTCCCAACCAAAAAAAGTCCACCACCAGATGACTTCACTGGTGAATTCTACCAAACATTTAGGGAAGAGCTGTCACCAATTCTACTCAAATTGTTCCAGAAGATAGAGAA
>NW_006409058.1:523050-524296 GCF_000296735.1 Chrysochloris asiatica | reverse complement strand
TGAAAAAGGACGTTAGGAAAGTAATACCATTTACAATAGCCACCCAAAGGATGAAATATCTAGGAATAAATGTAACCAGAGAAACGAAGCACTTATACAAAGAAAACTACAAAACACTACTACAAGAAACCAAAACTGACTTACGAAAATGGAAGAATGTACCATGCTACTGGATAGGAAGACTAAAGTCTACATTGTGAAAATGGCAATATTGCCCCAAACAATTTACTCATATAATGCAATCCCAATCCCAATTCCAATGACATTCTTCAAAGAAATGAAAGAAAAAAAAAAAAACAATTACAAACTTTACATGGAAGGGAAAGAGACCCAGGATAAGCAAAGCACTGCTTAAGAAGAAGAATAAGGTTGGAGGCCTATCACTTCCCGACTTCAAAATTTGCTACAGGGCTACAGCATCCTAAACAGCTTGGTACTGGTACAATGAAAGGTACATAGATCAATGGAACAGAATCAAGAATCCAGAAATTAATGCATCTATATACAGCCAACTGATTTTTGACAAAACACCTAAATATATCGCATGGGGAGGTCAGAGTCTCTTCAACCGATGGTGCTGGCAGAACTGGAAAATGATATGCAAAAGACTGAAACAAGACCTTTACCTCACACCTTATAAAAAAACAACTCAATATGGATTAAGTACCTAAATGTGAATCTCAGAATTATGAAGGCCATCAATGAAAAAATTGGGACAAATGTGAGGGCACTAATTCTGGGAATACACAGACTACAAAACATTTTGAAAACCACACAAACAAAAGTAGATAAAATAGACGAGTGGGACATACTAAAAATTAAGAACTTATGTGCATCAAAAGACTTCACCAGAAGAGTAAAAAGGGAACAAACAGAATGAGAAAAAATATTTTTCAATGACACATTAGACAAGGGACTCACTTCTAAAATATACAGGAAACTACAACACCTCTACAAGAAAAAGACAAATAACCCAATTTAAAAGTGGGCACAGGACATGAACAGACACTTAATTAAGGAAGAGATCCGGGCAGCCAACAAACATATGAAGAAATGTTCATGATCACTAGCCATTAGAGAGATGCACATCATAACAACAATGAGATATCATCTCACACCAACAGTAACAGCAAAGATGAAAAATGTAAAGGACAATAAATGCTGGCGGGGATTTGAAGAGACTGGGACACTCCTGCATTGCTGGTGGGACTACAAAATGGTTCAACCTCTCTGGAAAGCAATATGG
>NW_006409058.1:506452-522618 GCF_000296735.1 Chrysochloris asiatica | reverse complement strand
TGGGTGCTGGGGAGGGGGGCAATATACAAGAAGGGAGAGGGGAATGGAAGAACAAAGCAGATAGGAGAACAATTAGGCAGGTGTGAATGGGCTAAGTGGGACAGAGGTAAAGAATGATGTATGCACAACCTTGGAACAGCAGGGCTCTGGGATACAGATTGAGACATGGTTGGAATGGGGAAAAGGGGGGAATAATGTTAAGATGCTTGGCTGTCTTTTGAACCTTGGTTTTCCTGGCATTATAATATAAAGTGGACACTGGAGGGGGAGAGAAAGGAATAGTCAGAAACATCACCATAGAAAGTTTGTAAGTCCGTCTTCTGCCTATAACTGATTGGAATGCCTAAAATGGGGTACAATGTGCCCAGTGAAGGAGGCTTCCTGTGGAGCCTCTGCAATACATAAGCCTGGACCACATCCAGATCTCCAGAGATGAGAAATTTCCACTTGAAAGGACGAGCAGACCAGCCTGGAGCGGCTAGAAGAACAGAAGATACTTCTTGAAAGAAAGACCTACAGTAAAAACACAAAACAATAGAGGCGGACGGACTGTTACTACAAAAACAACAAGTTGCTTGCACAGGAAACATCAAGGCAAGTAGTCGGGTCCCCTCAGTGCAAACCCCCTTCTAAGAAGAAGACTCAATGGGAATATACACTCTGGTTGGTGACTATGCTTGTCACTGATAAGGGGAAAACAGCAATGAAGTGGCGAGCTAAGCTTTACAATGTGGAGAGTGAAGCGTGCAGCTGATAAAAAGAGACGGCATATGCACAAGAACACCCACACTTGCAGATAATACCTACTTGACCTGACTACAATGACTGGATGATCAGAGCTCAACCAGAAGAAAAAAGAAGAGGGAAAAAAGAGTAATCTGATACAATTTGATGAACTTAACCTACACCTATGGATGCAGTAGCTCAAAAGAGGCAACAAATCCTTACAGCAAGAATCATTCCCACCACCTCCATACACGAGTAGACAGGGATGGGCAACTTGGACATTGGCTACCCAAAATGGGGGCTGTGGGGAGAACTACAAAGGCAATAAGTGACTGGCTTACAAGCTTTCAAGAGGGAACCTAGAGCCAGGGTGCCTGGAGGAAGGCAGAATCTCCAGTGAGTAGTAGGCAATCTGTCTAAGCAAAATTGAGGAAATGAAATGCAGATGGGTCTTTTGTGATACAATAGTGAATAATTGTTATCAGGACTGATTGCTAGGGTTGAAATGTAAAGGTGGAAGTTTTATAGCAAGGAAGGGATTGATTAACTTTCCAGTCTAGGAGCGGAGGTCCCTAGGACCATCAATGGAGAAGAGCCGAGAGCGGGACTCTACCCAGAGAAGCAGTGATGCCTGAGATGGAGGCAGAGACAATGATGTGGAGCAATGGAGCAGCTAGGGATTTTAGATCCAGAGTGGGAGAGCGACTGTGTGCTGAAGACTGGTGGGGGGGGGAGTGAGGGTAGCATAAGGGGCAAGCTTGCAGGGTATACCCTTTGGTTGGTTGATGAGACATGGAGGGGATTGTAACCATGGCAATGAAACGATATACGATAGGATGAATGTAAAACTATTGTTCTCCCATGTAAACTATCATATAATTCACAATAAAACATTAAAAAAAGTAAAATAAAATTTAAATTAAAAAAGTGATGGGAATATGATTCTTATGATACAATAATGAGTAATTGTTATCATGACTAACTCCAACTGTCACAATTGTAAAGGTAGAAGTTTCGTAACAAAAACAGGAGAGAGGTTAATCTTACAGTCCATAAACAAAGGACCATAAGATCATCAAGGAAGAAGAGCACAAGTGGAATGAGAGGCTTTATCTGGAGAAGTAGTGACTGCAGAGATGGAGGTAGAAATGGAGATATGGAGAGAGGGAGCAGTTGAGGACTTTAGATTCATGAATGTGAGGGACTAAGAGATGGAGGCCAAGGAGGCAGACTTGCAGATCATGCCCTTT
Source organism: Chrysochloris asiatica (assembly GCF_000296735.1). Taxonomy (NCBI): domain Eukaryota; kingdom Metazoa; phylum Chordata; class Mammalia; order Afrosoricida; family Chrysochloridae; genus Chrysochloris; species Chrysochloris asiatica. Next base: position 520,642 of record NW_006409058.1, on the reverse strand, counting down.
GGTGGTAGCAAGGTACTATAGATGTCTGAGTGTTTAAAAAACAAAACAAACAAAAAGGGTTCCTGTATGATCAAGAGGCAATGGAACTGAAAGAAAAGGTCCAAGTTGCACTGGAAGCACTGACAATGAAAAAGGCTCTGGGAATTGATGGAATACAAATTAAGATCTTTCAACAAATTCATGAAGCACTGGAGGCACTCACTCATCTATGCCAAGAAATCTGGAAGACAGCTACCAGGCCAATTGATTGGAAGAGGTCCACATTTATGTCCATTCCAAAGAGAGGTGACCCAATGGAATGCAGAAGTTTTTGGACAATATCATTAATACCACGTGTAAGTAAAATTTTGCTTAAGATAATTTAAAAAGGGCTGCATCAGTATATTGATATGGAACTGCCAGAGGTTCAAGTCAGATTCAGACAAGAGCATGGAATGAGGGATATCACTGCTAATGTCAGACAGATCTTGGGTACAGGAAAGGATATCAGTGCTTTGTTGACTGTGTAAATGTTTTTAACTGTGTGGCACCTAACAACAACCATGACGAGCTAGGAACAACGTTGTGGAGAATGAGTATTCCAGAACACTTACTTGTGATCTTAAGAAACCTGTACATAGATGAAGAGGTAGTCATTCAAACAGAACATGGAAACACGGACTGGATTAAAATCAGGAAAGGTGTGCACCAGGGTTGTATTCTTTCACCACAATTATTTAGTCCATATACTGAGCAAATAATCTGAGAAGCTGGATTATATGAAGAATATGACTTCAGGATTGGAGGAAAATTCCAAGTTTGTATCACCTGAGATAGACAGATGATACACACTTGGCTTACTGAAAGCAAGAAGACTTAAAATAACAAGCCATGGTATTTTCAATAACCTCATGTGTATGCGAAACTTGGATGATGAATAAGGAGGACTGTAGAACAACTGATAATTTGAGTTGTGGTGATGGCCAAGATTATTAAAAGTATCACAGACTGCCAGAAGAACAAACAATTCTGTGTTTGAGGAACTATAACCAGATTTCTACTTATTACCCACGATAGATAGACTTAGTCTCTCATATTTTGGATGTATTATCACGAGGGACCTGTCCCTGGAGAAGGATATTATGGACGGTCAGTGAAAAAGAGGGAAACTCCTAACAAGATAGACTGGCAAAATGACAACCCCAATGGGCTCAAGCATATCAATATTTGTGAGCATGGCGCAGGAATAAGTGAAGTTCTGTTTTTTGTATATAGGGTTACTATGCGTCCAAACTCACTAGATGGCACCAAACAAGAGCAACAACAATAACAAAATAAGTAGTAAAAATTTGCTATTCCACTGGAAAAAAAAAAGTTGAGCGACCCCAGGCAAGATAGACCCCAAAAGAAAATCACCAAAACATATCATAATCAAACTCTCCAAAATCTAAAACAAGGAAAGCAGCTAGGGAAAAAAGAGAAGTGTTACAGACAAAGGAAAGCCAGTAAGGTTAAACTCTGTTTTGTCAGGAAAATCCATGCTGGCAAGAAGACAATGTAGACCAGATAAAGATAAAGAAGACTGATATAAGCTATTGTTGTTAAATGCCTTCAAGTCAGTACCAACTCATAGCAACCCTGTATACAGTTCCTGAGGAGCGGCCTGTGAGCTTGAACCACCCACCCTGGGTTCAAAGCAACCTTGCAGTCTAGTGCATTAATCCACAGAGCCACACCAGGATTCCATGATACAAGTTGTTGTTGTTAAGTGCCATGGAGTTGGTTCTGACTCATAGCGATCCTGTACAGGGTTTCCGAGGCTGTAAATCTTTATGGGAGCAGAACGCCTCATCTTTCTCCTGCAAAACAGCTTGTAGTTTTGAACTGCTGACCTTGAGATTCGCAGCCCAATTCGTAACCACTACGCTACCAGAACTCCTTCCCTGATGCAAGTAGCAGGCATAAATTGAAGCAACCTAATCAATTGGACCTTTGCTTATGGATGAAGCATCTCAAAATTCCAACTGAATAGAGATTCTTCATATCAAGGATTAAGTATGGCTTCTAAGTACACTGGGTTGATAGGGACAAGCAACTTAAGACTTTGGCTTTGGGGGCTATAAAAGCACATAGTGGCATGCTTACAAGCTTTGATGATGGTGCTTAGTGTCAGAACAAGGGTAGAAAGGCCAAAACTCTACTGAATAGTTTTTCACTTGTCCAGATTGGTCTGGTGATGAGAGGGATGGGATTTTATGATTCAATTGTGAACAACTCTTTTTAGCTCTAATGGTGATTGTCACACTGTAAATGAAGAAGGGGTGCAACTACATTTGAGGGGGGAGAAATTAATCCATCATTTCAGGAACAGAGAATCCTAGAATTATTAAGAGGGAAGAGCAAGAGAAGAGCAAGGGATCCTAAGTAGGAAAGTGGCAACAATAGAGATGCTGGCAGAGGCAATGGAAGATAGATAGACTGAGAAAAGCACTGGGCCTACAGGCAAGAGGTTGGCTTGCAAAATGTGCTCTTTGGACAATTCAGTGAATATATATTTACATTGTAGCATGTGTACATCAAAAAATAAATAAATAAAAGTAATAAAGGTAACAACTATTAGCTAAGGGTGCATGGAGGGGATTGTAATCATAATGATTTGCTGAGTGTGCCCTGTAAGCCTCCAGTCACCCACTACATAATAAAAGCTTTTTTATTAAAAAAAGAAGATGATAACAATAAGGAGACAGATACTAACCTCTCAAAGTAAAAGCTGCCAACCAAGAATCACATATGCATCAAAGCTGTCAAATACAATGGTTAAATAAGAACATTTCAGAATAAACAGAAATTAAGGGCTTTTATAAAGGCCAAGTTAAGGCTCGAACACATACTAAAGAGAGTTCTTTGGACTAAAGACCACTCAGAGCAGACAACAACCATAGACTCACACACGTGGCAATACCACCTGGAACTTAGTCCAGAATGGAAGAGTCCAGAGCAGAAGAAAACTACAAAAATGAAATTAGGAGATCTAGGAGGTCATTATATGATTAGGACACCTATCAACCAAAAGAAGGGAAAAGTATAGTAACAGAGACCCAGTTGGTGAGGAGGTAGATCTCAGAATAAAGCAGACTACCATAAAAAGAGGAAGAACTTAATAAAATATAGGGCAACCTCCAAGAAACTTAATAAATCTCCAAAACAAATTAAGATAAGGAAAGTGCAATAATCTTATGGAAATATTAAAACTATGAAGAAATTGACAAGAAGAAGCACAGAAACATTGAATGCAGCACAGGAAAGCATACAGAACAAAGAAACCAGCAGCACCACAAAAAACAAACAGCATAATGACAGCAATTCATCCACACCTATTGATAATTATATTGAATGTCAATGGATTAAATACACCAGTTAATAGGCAGAGACTAGCCTATTAACTGGATGCTTCTTTATACAAGAGACACAGGTAACACACAGAGACAAAATAGAGCAAATATTAAAAGATGGAAAAATATATACCAAGCTAATTACCCTAAAAAACAACAACAACAACAACAAAAAAAGCAAAAGTCATAATTTTAATTTTTAATCTCAAATTAAATTAACTTTAAGGCAAAAATAAGCATAAGAGACCCCCCACACACACAAAAAAGGACATTATCTCGTGGTTAACTGATCGATTGAACTAGAAGACATAACCATAATAAACATCTATGCTTCCAATGAAAGAGCCCCAAAATACATAAAGAAAACACAAAAATAATCAAAAAAGAAGTACACAACTTGATAATAATAATAATGTGAGAATTTAATACATCACTTTTAAAAAAGGACAGAACAACCAAAGACACAGAGTAACTGAACAACACAACCAACTTTACCTTACAGATTTGTACAGAGCATTCAATCCCACAATAGCACAAAACACATTCTTTTCCAATGCACACAGAATATTCTTCAGAACAGACCATGTGTTCACCACTAAGCAAGTCTCCATAAATTTAAAAACATCAAAATACTGAAAAGTATCTTCTCAGATCATAATGCTATAAATTATAATTCAACAATAGGAACTTCAAGGAAATAAAATCATATACATGGAAACTGAATAACATTCTGCTTCAAAGATACTAGGTAGTAAAAAAAATAAAACAAAAAGTGCAATTTTTAAAATCCTAGAAACAAATGAGAATGAAAACACAACATACAAACACTTTTGTAACACCATAAAAGAGTTGCTGAGAGGACAATTCATTGCGATAAGCAAAAGACCCAATATCAGCACATTAAAACAACATTTCCAACAAATAAATAAAGAGCAGCAAAGTAAGCTCAGCCACCAGAGGAAAAGAAATAATAAAGATTAGAGCAGAAATAAATAAGATAGAAAACAAAAACTATAGAAAAAACAACAACAAGACAACAAACTGGTTCTATGGAAAGATTAATAAAACTGACACATCATTGGCAAGTCTGGCAAAAGAAAAGAGGAAGAAAACACAAATTACATGCATTAGAAGCCACATGGGTGATGACACAATACAACCAATGGAAATAAAAAGAATAATAACAGTACTATGAAGAGTTGTACTCCAATAAATTTGAAAATCTAGAGGAGATTGATACATATTTAGAAAAACACTGCCTACCTAAACTTACATAAAGCAAAGTAGAAAACATGAAGAAATTGATGGCATTACTGGTGAATTTTACCAAACATTCAGAGAAGAACTGACACCAATTCTACTCCAACTATTCCAGAATATAGAAAAGAATGGAAACTATTCTAATAAAATGTACAAAGCAAGCATAATCCTCATACGAAAACCAGGGAAGGACATCACTAAAAAAGAAAAATATAGGCCAGTATCTCTCATAAACATATATATGTAAAATTCTCAAAAAAATCCTAGGCAATAAAATTCAACAACATATCAAAAAAATTATACATCATGACCAAGCAGATCTATACCAGGGGTGCAAGGATGGGTCATTAGAAAAACAATCAATGTAATTCACCACATAAATTTTTAAAAAGGAGAGAAACCACATGGTTATACTGAATGATGCAGAAAATGTATCTGACAAAATCCAACACCACTATGAGTATTCATGATCAAACACTCAACAGAGTAGGAACTGATGGGAAATTCCTCATCATAATTAAGAGAATATATGCAAAACCAACAGTCAACATCACTCTCAATGGAGAGAAACTGGAAGCATTCCCATTGTAAATAAGAGCCAAACTAGGATGCCCTATAGCATCATTCCTATTCAATACTGTGTTGGAAGTCTTAGAAAAATTGATAAAGCAAGAAAGGGAAATTAATGACATCCAATCCGACCAAGTAGTAAAACTCTATTTGCAGATATATGATCTTTGTTGTTGTTGTTGTTGTTGTTAAGTTCCGTTGAGTCGGTTCTGACCCATAGCAACCCTGTACAGGGTTTCCAAGTGTGTAAATCTTTATGGGAGTAGAAAGCCTCATCTTGATCTTACACATAGAAAATTCCAAAGACTAGGCAAAACAACTATTGGAACTCAATGGAAGATTCAACAAAGTGGCAGGGCACATTATCACCATACAAAAATTAGTTGCATTCCTCTGTTCTAAAGGAGCTTTAGAAGCTAGCTAAAGGTTATGAGTCAGACTGACAACCTCAAGGTCAGCAATTCGAAACTACCAGTGGTTCCATGGGAGAAAGATGAGATTTTCTGCTCCTGTAAAGATGTACAGCCTTGGAAAGCCTACACAGGGTCACTACGAATCAGAAACGACACCACAACATACAACCACCTCCACCTCTATTCTAATAAAGACTGCTCTGAAAAGGACATTTGAAAAACAGTACTATTTACAACAGCCACCCAAAGCATGAATTATTTAGGAATAAATCTAACTGGGGGGAGGGGGGGGAAGACCTATACAAAGAAAACGACAAAGCACTATAAGAAACCAAAAGAAAATTACAAAAATGGAATAGTATACTATGCTCATAGATAGGAAGACTTAACATTGTGAAAATGTCAATACTACCCAAAGCAACCTACAGATATAATACAATCCCAATCCAGATCCCAATAATAAGATAAAGAGATGGAAAAAAAAACGATCATGACTTTATATGGATGGGAAAGAGATCTTGGATAAGCAAAGCGCTGCTTAAGAAGAAGAGCAAAGTAGAAGCCTCTCATTCCCTGACTTCAAAATTTACTACACAGCCACAGTGATCAAAACAGCTGGGTATTGGTACAAAGAAAGATATCAATGGAATAGCATTGAGAACACAGAAGTAAATCCATTCATATACAGTCAACTGATCTTTGACAAAGAGCCAAAATATATTAAATGGGGAACAGACAGTCTCTTCAACAAATGGTGCTGGCAAAACTGGAAAACAATTTGCAAAAGAGTGAAAAAAACCCATCTCTCACACCATATGTAAATATAAACTCAACATGGATTAAAGATCCAAATGTAAGTCCCAGAATTATAAATATCATCATAAAAAAATAAAAAAAAAAATAGGGACCAACTTAAAGGTAATACATAGAATATCAAACATGGAAAAAAAAAACCAAAAAACCCACAAACAATAGAGAGCAAAATTGATGACTGGGACATACTAAAAACTAGAAACTTGAGTACATCAAAAGGTGAAACCAAAAGTGTAAAAAGGGTGCCAACAGACTAGGAAAAAAATTTTTGCAACAACTTATCATACAAAGGACTAATCTATAAAATTTATAGGAAACTACAACAACTCTACAAGAAAAAGAAAATACAGTTTAAAAAAAATAGGCACAGGACACAGACACTACACCAAGGAAGAAACTTGGGCAGCCAATAAAATATATGAAAAAAAGTTCATGATCATTATCCATTTTGTTGTTTTTGTTAAGTGCCATTGAGTCAGTTCTCATTCAGTGACCCTGTATAATAGGGTTTTCAAAGATCAGCTGGTGAGTTTGAACCACCAACCTTGGGATTTTAACTGATATTGCAGTATAGCACATTAACCCAGAGCGCTACACAAGGACTCCACTGGTGGTGGTGGTGGTTATATGCCATGGAGTCAGTTACGACTCATAGCAACCCTGCACAGGGTTTCCGAGGCTGTAAATCTTTACAGGAGCAGAAAGCCTCATCTTTCTCCTGCGGAACAGCTGGTAGTTTCGAACTGCTGACCCTGAGGTTAGCATCCCAATTCATAACCACTATGCTACCAGAGCTCCTTAAGTACTCCATTGTTGTTGTTATGTGCCTTGGAGTCAGTTCCGACTCATAGCGACCCTGTACAGGGTTTCTGAGGCTGTAAATCTTTACAGGAGCAGAAAGCCTCATCTTTCTCCCACAGAACAGCTGGTAATTTCAAATTGCTAACCCTAAGGTTAGCAGGCCGATTCATAACCACTATGCTATCAGAGCTCCATAAGTACTCCATTAGAGATATGTAAATCAAAACAACAATGAGATATCATCTCACACCATCAGTGACATCAAAGTTCAGTAAAGCAGAGGACAACAAATGCTGGAGAGGGTGTGAAGACACTGGGACTCTCCTACATTGATGGTAAGACTGTAAGATAGTTCAATCACGCTGGAAACCAGTATGACACTTTCTCAGAAAGTTAAAATTATAAATACCTTGTGATCCAGATATTCCTCTACTTGTTATATATTTACAAGAAATATGATTCAGAACATGGTAGATATATGCATATCAATGGTCACTGCAGCAATATCACAATAACAAAAAGTGGGAGACAGACTAAGTCACCATCAACAGAAGAATGGATAAATAAACTTTTGTACACATGGAAGTCAAGGTTGAAGAATAATGATGAAGCTGAAAAACACTTCATAACATGGATGAATCCAGTGGACAAAAGATCTATACAATGAAAACTACAAAATACTACTATAAGAAACCAAAAGAGATTTGCAAAAATGAAAGAACATACCATGCTCATAGATAGGAAGGGTCAACATTGTGAAGATGTCAATACTATCCACAGCAACCAACAAATATAATATAATCCCAATCCAGATTCCAACAACATTCTTTTAGAGATGGAAAAAGTAATTACAAACTTATATGGAAGGGAAAGAATTCTTGAAGAAGCAGAGCTGCTTAAGAAGACGAACAAAGCTGGAAGCCACTCACTCCCTGATTTCAAAATTTACTACATGCTTACAGAGGTCAAAACAGCTTGGTATTGGTACAATGAAAGATATATACAATGGAATAGAATTCAGAAACCAGATGTTAATCCAACCACACACAATCAAATGATTTTTAACAAAGGGCCAAAATATATTACATCAGGAAGAGATAGTCTCTTCAACAAAAATGATGCTGGCAAAACTAGAAATCTATATATAAAAGAAACAATACATTTACATAACATGGTATATAAAAACTAACTCAAAATGTATTAAAAACCTAAATGTTAATCCCAGAACTATAAGGTCATCAATGAAAAAATCAGAAACAAAGATACAGGGTACACATACACTATCAATCAGTGTAAAAATCACACAAGCACTAGAAGACAAAATAGGATAGAAGACAAAATGGATGTCTGGAACGTATTAAAATTTAGAAACTTCTGTGCATCAAAAGATTTTACCGAGAGTAAAAAGGCAGCCAACAAACTGGACAAAACCCTTTTTGCAATGACATATCACACAAGGGACTAATCTCTAAAATCTATAGGAAACTATAAGACAAAGAAAAATAACTCAATGAAAAAAAAGGGCAAAGAACATGAATAGGAACAGACACTTCACCATGGAAAACATTTGGGGAGCCAACAAACATATTGAGAAAAGTTCACAATCATCAGCCATCATTATTATTAGTGCTGTGGAGTCGGTTGACTCACAGAGAACCTGTACAGGGTTTCCGAAGACTGGCTGGTGGGTTTTAACCACTGAATTTGTGGCTCAAACTGACTTTTTAGTCCAGCTTATTATGCTGCAGTGCCACACCAGGACTCCATTAGAAAGAGGCAAACCAAAACAATGATGATATATCATCTCACACCAGCAATAACAGCAAAGTTCCAAAAGGCAGAGGACAATAAATGCTGCTGATGGTTTGGAAAGACTAGGGCCCTCCTACATTGCTGGTGGGACTGTAAAATGGTTCAACCACTCTGGAAAATGATATGGCGCTTCCTTCGAAAGCTGGAAATAGAAATACCTTATGAGCCAGCAATTCCTCTACTTGGTATATATCCACAAGAAATACAACCCAGAGCATGAGTAGATACATGCACATCAATGTTTATGGCAGTACTATTCATAATAGCAAAAAAAAAAATGGAAACAGCCTAAGTGACAATCAACAGATGAACAGATAAACAAACTCTGATATATACACACAATGTGTAAGCTGAAGCTCAACGATGAAGCTACAAAACTCCTAACAACATGGATGAGCCTTGAGGACATTATGCTGAATGAAATAAGTCAGTCACAATAGGACAAATACTGCATAAGACCACTATTGTAAAAGCTTAAGAAAAGAATTCCATACTAAAAGAAAAATTATTTAATGGTTACCAGGGCTGGGAGGGAAAAGACAGTAAGGCACAGGTTAGGGGACAGACACATAATAGCTAGTGTGATGCGGAGAGTAATATATCAGGAAGGGGAGGGCACTACATAATGAGGAGAAGGGGATGAATGAACAAGGAAGATAGGGGAAGACTTAGGGAGGTTTGCATAGGCCTAAATGGGATAGAGGTAGATAGTGAAGTATACGCAATCTTGGAACACCAGGGCTCTATGATACAAGGATCAAGGAGGGGAGATAATTTTAAGGCACTTGTCTGTCTATTAAGGATATTGGTTTCCTTGTCTACTAATGTAAAACAGTCATTTAAGTAGGATAGGAAGGAATATTGGGAAACATGATTACAGAAAGTATGTAAGCCCATCTTCAGCCTATTACTGATTGAATTGGCTACAAGGAATACTAGAATTTGTCAAGTGAAATAGGCTTCAGATTAAGCCTTTGTAGAGTATGGTGGCCTTAGGTGGAATCCTGAGCCCCACCCAGAACCGTCTGAGGTGGAACATTCCCACTTCAAATGACATGCAAACCAACCCAGAGAGGCTAAAGAACAGAGGATACTTCTTGATTGAAAGATCAGCAAGGAAAATCAAAGCAGGCTGTTTGGCTGGGAGCCATCAATGCATGAAAAGTCAGCCCATCAAGGGTAAATCCCCTTTCAAGATTTAAACTCAAAAGGAACACACAAGCAGGCTTGTAAGGTCGCTGGTTACCACATTGGTCTACTTGCGGGAGAAATGCAGCAATGAAGACATATGCTGAGTTTGACCATATTCCATAGATACCCATCAACCTTGAGTGAGAGAAAAGGAAGGGCTGGCTGGTCTGTAGTTTAGGGAGACTTGGGAACTCCTGAACCCATGGGCACTGACCTAGCCACTGGAGGCCAGAACTGAGAGTGAAGTAGCCAGCTAGTCTGAAGTTGTGGGAGGTGCACAAAAAACCCCAATCTTGCAAGTAACATCCATTTGACCTAGTTTGGACGGCTTACTGATCAGAACTCAACTAGGGGAGGATAAAGAAGTTTTATACAAGAAGCAAGCATAAATTGCTACAATTTGATGAACTGCACCTTTGCTTATGGATGTACTTGCTCAAAATTCCAAATGAGTGAGAGTGAAGGATTCTTCACATCAAGGATCAAGCCCTGAGTAAACAGGGCTGACAGAGACAGGCAACAGTGACAGAGACAGTCACTGACTGACTGGCTTACAAGCTTTCAAGAGTGTACTTAGTTTCAGAATGAGGGTGAGAAAGTAGAATTCCCACTGAATAGCTTTCCTTGTGGCCAGATGGGTAAAAGGAGATGAAGGAGGATGTGGATAAGAAATCTTTTGACTCACTAGTGAGTAACCGTTGTATCATGACCAATTGCAATTGTCAAAACTCTAAAGGTAAAAGATGTGAAAGGAAAAAGGGAGAGTAATTAATCTTTCATTCCAGGAACAGAGGAACCAAGGACCATCATGATGGAAAAGCATATGCAGACCACGGGATCCTAGTCAGAAAAATGGGACAGCAGAGATGCAGCTGAGGATTCTAGACCCATGGAATGAGTCAGGCTGTGTGCCAGTGAACAGAAAGCTGGCTTGCAAAATGGGCCTTTTTGTCTTTTAAACAAATATATATTGTCTGTGTGTTTTGTATACATCACAAAACAGAGGTAAATACTGTTAACAGATAGTGCATGGAGGGGACTGTAATTACTGCAGTGAAACAAAATATGATTTGTTGAGTGTAAAACTTGATCATCTGCTCTGTAAACTATCACTGAATTAACAATAAAAGCTTCAAAAAATTTAATAGGGAAGAAATAGTTTCTTCAACAAATGATGCTGTCAAAACTGAAAATGTGGCAGGGTATGATGGCGGCTAGGGTGGAGGTGCAGTGAAGTTCACCATCAGAAATACCACAGAATACCAGGCAAAGCAGACCCAGGTTACAGCTTCAAAACGTGGAACCACAGAGAGGAATATTTAAAAGGTTTCAAGACTTATAGCTAGTGTAACTTGTAGTAAAAGTAAGGAATCGTGTACTTTTTAACCTTCCAGGCTCGGCGGCCTGGAGCCAAAAACTTGGGCGAGAACAAATGGCAAGACCAAGTGGTGGGACAAGACAGACCACGGAAAAATGCCACGGGTACCTTGGAGCAAAAGTGGGCAATATACTTTGTCAATTTTGTTTTATTCTGATATTCTGTTCTTTCTTTCTTTCTTTCTTTCTTTTTTTTTGGTATCTGTTCATTGGCCCAAATTCCCACTGTTTGTGCACCTCCATTCTGGTGACTGGAGGGGGTGGTTGAGCGAGTGGACAACCCCCACCCTCAATACTGGTGGGTTCTTCTGCAACGCATGCACACAGATACTCTCAGCCCAAGAACTGGCCCTAAACTGTTTGTTTTTTCTAAAGACGGGAAAGGCGAAGACATGGGTGTAGAAAGGGAAAGAGAGTTTAAAAATATAAAAGGTTGAAAATGAAATTAAATTCTGAGATATAACAACCAACAGTAGCATCTTAAAATCTCTCAGGCTGATTAGAAGGCACGAAGCTGAAGAGAGGAAATTAAAGTCATACTCATACTAGGCCACAGATCTTTAACTTTTTTCCTTATCTCCCGCCTCTCACTCTTCTGTGATTGTAAACTACAGTAGTCAGTTTAGTTTTGTGGGGGGGGGGGTTTGTTGTTGTTTTGGGCTTCTTTTTTCTTGTTTTATTTTGCTGGAACTATTTTGTTGTATTATGCTCCCCCTTCTACCTTTGGGGGACTCTTTCTCTCCCCATATGACCCAAGAAGAGACAGAAACTGCTGTCATATACTCAAGCTACAATGACACTGCATAAAACACCAAAACCCAGGCAAAAAACAATACCAACTGCCATATACCAGGGAGGCAGACAACACCTGTGAAAGATACTCTGAGTTAAGGAAAAAGAAGAGTGAAAAGGGAAACCCACATCCTGATCACATCTACCTGGAAGCAATCAGAAAACAAAAAATATCAAGGCACATATTCAATTAAGTATTTTAAGGCCACAAATACAAACTAAACATGTTGAAGAAGTAAAAGCACATAACCATATCAGCACATGTCCAGAAACAAGATAAAATGTGTGAGACAAATGACTTAAAAGTAGACGTGGGCTCCATTCTGCAATGCCTGAGAAGGAATTAAAAAAAAAAGATTATAAAATATTACAGAACACTTTACAATGGAGTTCAGAAAAATAAGGAAGAAGTTAGGAAAGTGCTACAGGAACAATCATAATAAGATAGATACAGCATTGGAAACTATTGAAACCCTACAGAAAGAGGTCCAAACCATCAATAATAGAATATCAGAAATAGACAATACTCAGAAAGAGCAAAGGAGTATTATAGACATGATGGATGGCAGAACCAGTTAGCTGGAAGGAAAATCTCTCAATACCACTAAGATGGAAGAACAAACACAAAAAAGGATTTAAAAAAAAATCAAGAAGGTCTAAGATTCGTGTCGGACAACATGAAGAGGAATAACTTAAGAATTATTGGCATTCCAGAACAAGAAGAATCACACAAGTCCACAGAGAAAATAGTTGAAGAGCTGCTGGAAGAAAATTACCCTAACATCCTGAAAAGTAAAAAGATAAACATTCAAGAAGCTCAACGAACTCCAGAAAGGATAGACTCCAAAAGAAAATCACCAAGACATACCATAATCAAGCTCTGCAAAATCAAAGATAAGGAGACACTCCTGAAAGCAGCAAGGTAAAACAGAAGTGTCACATACAAATGTAAGCAAGTCAGATTAAGCTTGAATCTCTCAGAAGAAACCATGCAAGCAAGAAAGCAATGTGGGATAAGGGCCGGCGGCAGCACTCCCCTGACCAGTGGGACAGGTACGTGAGCTCGGGAGAAATACGGGACAGGGTCACAATAGGGCCCCCAGCCTGGTAGACAGACAGCTTTTGGGCAAACATAAAACATTAGGCGGCAACTCTATGAACTTGTTTTTTTAAAAGAACTAACAACTGAGAAGTTACGAGCATTTTTAACCCCCACCCACCTGCTCTTGGCTCTTACCGGGCGGAGGGCGCCGCCCACTGCGGAACCTAACAGGCCCTGAACAGACACTCTCAGAAGGAGCACGCTCGCAGAGAACCAGTGAGCCCTCAGGAACCAGCATAGTCCATCCTTAGGGGGTCCTCATAGTCACATTAGGCATTACCGATGAATATATAGGGAAAATTGGGGGGCCCAAGACACAGGGGGACAAAGAGGCATTTGGCACGTCATTAAAGACAGACCCTGTCTGTCTGCAAGCACGAAGCCCATCCCCCACCTCTTCAGCCTAGGTCACCTCCCCGCTCAGTCTCAGGGACCTTCCCGAAACTAAATACTAACTCAATTCCAATGACAAAACACCCCTGCTATGGCTTAATCTGCCAGACCACAAACTGAAGATTCTCAGGAACTGCAGCTCCTACAGGAATCCATATACTAACTAGTTGTGGGTCAGAACCCACCCCACAGCATTTCAATAAGTGGCAAAACCGAGAGGGAGCCAAAACAAGAGTAATAACATTTTAGATTAACTGAAGAAGCGCAGAGGGCAGGAATCCCTGGAGGCTAGGGC
>NW_006409058.1:487190-489844 GCF_000296735.1 Chrysochloris asiatica | reverse complement strand
AAAGGCATTTGACAAAATCCAACAACCATGCCTGATAAAAACACTCAACAAAGTTGGAACTGAAGGGAAATTCCTCCACATATTTAAGAGCACATGTACAAAACCAACAGCCTACATTACTCTCAATAGAGAAAAACTGAAAATCTTCCCTCTGCGAACAGTAACCAGACAAGGATGCCCTTTGTCACCACTCCTATTCAATATTTTGCTGGAATTCTTAGGAATAGCTATTCGGCAAGACAGGGAAATTAAAGGCATCCAAATTGGCAAAGAGGAAGTAAAACTCTCTCTATTTACAGATGATATGATCCTATACATAGAAAATCCCAAAGACTCAGTAAAAAAGCTACTAGGCCTCATTGGAAGATTCAGCAAAGTGGCAGGATATAAGATCAACATATACCAAAAACAATAGCCTTGGAAAGAACATTAGGAAAGCAATACCATTTTCAATAGCAGCCCAAAGGATGAAATATCTAGGAATAAATGTAACCAGAGAAACATAGGACTTATACAAAGAAAACTACAAAACACTACTATAAGAAACCAAAAGAGACCTACAAAAATGGAAAATACTATGCTCCTGGATAGGAAGACTTAACATTGTGAAAATGTCAATACTGCACAAAGCAATTTACACAAATAATGCAATCCCAATCCAGATTCCAACAACATTCTTCAAAGAGATGGAAAGAACAATTACAAATTTTACATGGAAAGGAAAGAGACCCAGGATAAGCAAACCACTGCTTAAGAAGAAGAAGGTAGGAAAACCTCTCATTCCCCAACTTCAAAATTTACTACACGGCTACAGTGGTCAAAACAGCTTGGTACTGGTACAATGAAAGAATCGGGCTGCTAACTTCAAGGTGGGCAGTTCAAAATTATCAACTGTTCCACAGGAGAAAGATGAGGCTTTCTGCTCCCATAAAGATTTACAGCCTCAGAAACCCTGTACAGTGTCACTATGAGTTGGATCCAACTCTATGGTACTTAACAACACCAACAGCAAAAACAAATGTGCATTAAAGGATTTCATCAAAAGAATAAAAATGAACCCACAAACTGGTTAAAAACAACAACAACAAAAAACCTTTGGCAATGATATATCAGACAAATGACTATTCTCTGAAATTTATAGAACACTTCAACACTTCAAGAAGACAATCTAATTTTAAAATGGATAGAGGACATGAACATTTACCAAAGAAGACATTCAGATGGGTAACAAACAAATTTTCACAGTCATTACAGCCATTAATGAGATGCAAATCAAAACAAAAATGAGATATCTGTCATGAAGTACACAAGTATGCTCCTGGAGCCTTGCCTGAGGTACCAGGTAATCTGCCTCTTCATAGCTTTTGTAGCCTCCTTAGGATCTAACAGTTTACAAATGGCCTTGTATGAGGGCTTGTTTACATCCACCTTGGGAACCACCTTCATCATGTAAGTCGGTTATGTAACATTTGGCAGCCTGATTTCTTTGTTCTACCAGTGCAGGACCGGGGGTCAGGGGGTGGGGGGATGGGGAGGGGTTGGCATATGATTTCCTCAAGGGGGACTCTCAAGAGTTGCTCATCCAACAGGCTGCCGAATGGCCGCCAGTGGAGATAATAAAGTGGTACGAATTCCCTTCTTGACTCCCCTTGCAGTATTTTCAGCCTCTCTGAATCTAAAGGAAACCTGCTTGGTAAGGAGCGTCTGCAAAACAATTGGCATAGTTATTGGTAAGTTTCACCTGGCACCAAAATGGACACAGGAGCAAAGATCTCCAGTAGAGGAGGGTTCCAAGGGTGGCCTGCCACATCTATGTGGTTTCCTGTGGGCACAGTACTAGAGAGTTGGTTGTTTCTCATAGTACTTTGGAAGACTTCAGATTACTTGCTGAAAGCCAAACCTCAGGTTTGGAGGCTGAGTTCCGAGAAAGAGGAGAAATGCTCCACATGTACTGTTCACAGGGAGGGCTAAGCCATTGAGAAGCACTGTAGAAACAAGTCTGGATGGTTATCACCTCTGCACCCCAGCACAAGGACAGAGAAAGTGAAACCAAAGGATAGGAAGTATTACAAGAAGAGACCTGGGGAAAGGAAATAAACGTCTCCCACCTAGGAGCTCTGTTAGTGTAGTGGTTATGAATTGGGCAACTAATCTCAAGGTTGGCAGTTCGAAACTACCAGCTGGTCTGCGGGAGAAAGATGAGGCTTTCTGCTCCCATAAAGATTTACAGCCTCGGAAACCCTGTGCAGGGTCGCTATGAGTCAGAACAGACTCCACAGTACTTAACAACAATAACCTAAAAGCATGACTGGTCCTAGTTACAAGGTTAAAGTAGACCAGCACCATCCAGCTGGTGTGACTCCTGCTGACTTGCTGGTTCCTGAACGGCGGCAGCATGTCACCATGCAGGACTACAGTGTTGCTGAACTGGTGGAGTGAGATCAGCAGAAGTAGAAGTCTGTTGTGGCTTGACTCTTCTGGCTACAGGGTACAGGGGTAGAAGACATAGAATTCACTGTCCTTGAAATATCTAAGTTGGCTGCTGTAACCACCTACCCCTTGCTACAGTTGTGCCTCTATGCTGCAGTGATAAAGGCCCAGATCATAGCTGCTGCTGGGAAGCCTTATACAGAGTCCTTACGAGTTGGAACCAA
>NW_006409058.1:470025-486307 GCF_000296735.1 Chrysochloris asiatica | reverse complement strand
ACAAGCATTGGACACTGTAAATTCTAAACTCTATGAAGTGGATGTGCCCATGACTCCAGAAGGCTTTGCCTGGGGCTCATGAAAACAATCCTACAAGACCAACTTCCCATAGGGTTCTGGTCTCAGCTGTGGAAAGGGGATGAGACTTGCTATTTGCCCATAGAGAAACAGCTGACAGACATATATCAGGTCCCGGTTGAGACAGAGATGATTACAGGCTCATAGAGATAAAAGTTACTACTACCCATCCCATTGAAGTCCTGGTGTGGTGCTGTGGGTTAATGCACTGGACTGTAAAGTCCGATTGAACTTCAAGGTGGATGGTTCAAGCTCACCAGTCACTACTCAGAAACCTTACACAGGATCGCTATGGGTTGGAAACTTGCAGACCGTGTAAAGCTGGTCAGAATTTCGAGGCCCACTGGGCCCGAGTTTTGCAGACAATGCAGGCCACAGGCTCTGAGGAAAAGATTCTAGCCACCTAGCAGTAATGGCAAATTGTTCTCCATCTTAGTGTCCAGTTACGTTTATTACTAATTTCATACATGAGCCCTGATATCCATAGATAAATGTAATATTTTCCTAGAGCCGAGACTGTAAAGGTTTCAAGGTTAAGCCTTTCTCCAAAGGATTAACTAAAAATAGCTTAGCTACTTCCCGGTTCTGTGTTCTATAGACAAAAGGACATCCTCCCTAGACCTGTCCCAGGTGCAGGCTATTCAGCCAAGTTCCTGAAAACCTGGCTCAGGAAGCCAAAACAGCGGGACTCCTCCCACGCCTTTTGTCCTTCCCTTTCACCTTCCCCCAGCTGAGCTCAGGGGCTATAGATATGTTAATTGAGCCTGAGAAACCAAGTTGCGGGCCTGGGATTCGAACCAGCAAAGCACGATGTGAAGTTGCCTGAATGTCTGGAGAATTACGTATGCTAGCTATATCCTGTCCTAGTACCTCACAGCTTGGTGGGAAGTTCTTCCCCAAAATAAAACGGAGACGCAGGCCAGCCCAGGTGTGCATTACAGGCAGGTGGTGAAAATGTGCAGTACAGGTTGGATAACGTGCTGTGTGACTGACTAGGCATACTGACCAGCTAGTAAGGGGTGCGTACTGCCCGCTTAGCTAAGATGGATACCATACGGGATCTTACCACTCTCCTGGCTAATATGTTCACCACGCCTGACTTACCGGACTCCAATAATGCATCCACCCTGGATTTGGGGTGTCTCTTTGTCTCCCTCTTTTTGTCTTTCTGGGTATTCTTTTGCTATCCCTATCGCCGCCAGATATCCCCTCCTTGTGAACCAAACACTCGTGTCAAGGCCGGTCCCTGACATAAAACAACTCGACAGCACTTAACAACAAAATAAAACCCATCCCACTGTAGTTTGGTTTGGTTAAGAACTGGATTGCCAAACCCAAGAGTTGGGTGGCCCCAAAAACCTACCCTCACAAAGTGGAGGGACTATTTGCTATATAGGGATAAGCTCATAGTGAGTTCCCAAAGTGCTGAGCTGCAGCAGTTGCTGAGGCAGTAACTTATGTCACTTTCTTGGAAGGACTTAGTCCCCCAGAATTGATGCCACTGGCCAGCTCATATACAGAAGGCAAGATGCACATAACTGATGGCCTGGTATACAGATGGGTCTAGTAAGAGACAGCCACTGATATGGACGGTGATGGTGTACCAACCTACCATAGAGATTATTTGGATAGAAGACGGTAGCCACAGACTATGTGGATGGAATAAGGTATCCACCAGAGTAGTCAATGGGCTGAGGTAAGTAAGCAGAGTAGGGTTTGTGGTCATACATGAGAAGGACCCCCTGGCCATTTGTATAGACAGTTGGGCTGTTTTTAAGGTCCTTACATTGTGGCTCCCAGTGGTCCTTGAATGATTAGCTAGGGCAGCATTGGCCAGCCTGGGGACAAACTTTATGGGCAGACTTATGGACTGAGGGACAGGAAAACCAGGTGGTGCTATATCATGTCACCACCCATGCCCCTCTGGCCTCCCCAGGAAATGGTTAAGCAGATACCCTAGTGAGGGTGCCCTGGCTCGAACAAGCCCCTGCTTTGGATGCTGAGGTATGTCTACACAAGAAGTTGCCACATGTGGCTCAAAAGATTAAGTGGGAGGTTACAAAACATAAGGGATTGCTGCTGATGTATGAAGAAGTATTGACCGCCTGCAAAGCATGCATCCCAGTTCTCACCATAATATACAGCAGCCACCAATGGGGTTGGGCACTGTGAAAAGGGGTGCATTCCCCTAGAGTGATGGCAAATCAATTTCACTGGGCCACTGGCAACATCATAAGGGGTCCACTATGCTTTAACTTGGGTAGACATCACAATTGGATTGGCATAAGCCTATCTTAGCACCTATATGGATCAGCAAGTCATCAATGCCAGATTGAGTAGCCTATGTAGAGCATACAGGTACATCCAGGTAATAAAAGTAACCAAAGAACTTAATTCACTGGATCCAAAGTGCAACATGGGCCAAGGACTTGGGTATAACATGGAAGTTCCATGTGCCTATGATCCGCAGGCTGTGGGGATGACTGAACATTACAGTGGTCTCTTGAAGAAAAGCTTGAGGATGAACACCCACTCTGCAGGGGTGGGGCACCAATTTGTGGGATGTGGTATGGACTGTCAATGAGCAACCCAGACTTGGTGGCCCTGCTCCCTTGGAAGCGAAAGATGAATTGCCAAGACCTGAATTTGGCACCCCAAACAACCTTTTGCTGGTGACACAACAGTAACCCTTACATGGCTATGGGCCTTTCCTCCGTGAAGCGATGGTGTGCTTTCTTGGCTCCTTGGGGCCCAGGTTTGGATGCTAACCTATTGATTCGGCCATGGGTCGCAGCACAGTAGCCCCTTGAGGTGCACAGGATGACATCCAGTTTGTTACAGATAATATTTATTTTGCCATTATGGCATGTGCATGTCCCACCAATAGCCTTACATGTGACTCCCTTAGTGGTACACACTGAGTGTATGCAGGTTTGGTATAACCAGCCAATTCACAACTCCAAAGCATCCACAGTGTCATCCACTGACAAGACATTGGCTTGTATATTGGAGGAAGGGCAGGATTTCACCATTGCTTGTTCCTTTAAGCTTGTTGTTTTATCACCCCTAAGGTGGGTCGCCAGAAACACTTAAGTTGAATGGGCTACCATGTTTGCCACAGTTGTCAAAACATCCAACTGCTGGGTGTGCTACAAGTTGCCTGCTAGTGGTACATCCGGACTACCATGGAAAATACAGCTGACAAGACAACTCTTGCTGTCTGGAACAACACATCTCATGTTTAACGATATTTGGGATCATGTGAAAGTTTTAGTTCGTGAACAAGTGAACCAGACCCTGACATGTTGAGCTATTCACTGTGAGATAGTTTGGTTGGCTTACAGCTGTACAAGTTGAAATCATGGGGAAAGCCTCTCTGTGTATTGAATTTCTGGAACCAGAGAATTGCCCTAGGGGAGTGGTGGGCTACCGAAGGTCATGGTTGGAGAATTACATTTTGAACACATTGTATTAGTGTTGTACTATGTTGCAGTTCACAGTTGCTATGGCATTTGGATTCAATATAGTAATCATATGCTCCTACAGGTCCCCTCGCAGAAAATAATCATGTATACTGTGAGGCATGTATCCTGCAGGGATGAATGTCATCGGAGTGCACATGTATGCTCTTGGAGTCATGCATAAGGTACCAGGACATAGTCTCCTCATAATTCTGTAATAGTCTCCTTAGGATCTGATTAGTCTTCAAATGGCCTTATTTACAGCTTTATCCCGTCTGCCTTGGGGACCACCTGTATCATGTAACCCATTTATGTAACAGCCTGCCTTCTTTGTTCTACTATTGAAATCAGCATGAGCAGAACTAGGAGAGACGGCACAGATTCTCCTAAAAGCAGACTCTCCAGAGATGCTTATCCAACCTGCTATCATCAGAGAAAATAAAGTGGTATTTTCTTTATTGGATCCCCTCCAGGATGTCCCACATAGTTTTTCAGCCTCTCTAAATCCAAAAAGAACCTGCTTGGAGCAAAGCTCCTGTGAAATACTATGTTATGCATGCATTAATAACAAACTTCAAAAACACAGAAAGAACCAATGCTCCAATGTTGCCAAGGTAGGGAGAGACTGGGATATGTCTACCCTGCTGGTGGAGACGGTAAGATGGTGCAACCACTGTGGAAAATGTTATGATGTGTCCTCAAAAAGTTGGAAATAGAAATAATGTTATGATCCAGTAATCCTTCTACTTGGTATACAGCCTCAAAAAATAAAAGCCATGACACAAATAGATATATGCACACCCATGCTCATTGCAGCACTACTCACAACTGCAAAAGAGGCCCATCAATGAAAGAATGGATACCAAACTTTTATGTATACACATAATGGACTACTAAGCAACAGTGAAGAATAAAGATGAATCTGTGAAACACCGCATAACATGGATGAACCTGGAAGACATTATGCTGAGTGAAATTAGTCAGTCACTAAAGTTCAAATATTACATGACAGCACTATTATAAAAAGTCAAGAAAAGGTTTTCATACTAACAGAAAGATTATTTGACGGTTACCAGGGGTGTGAAGGAAGGGCAAGTAGGCAATATATAATACCAATAGTAGGATATATTCACTTAAAAGGGCAGCATTAGCTAAGGAAAAAGTTTGGAGGGGTTGAGAAGGAGGGTGGAATGGAAACAAGAATCACAGAGAAGTAGGATAACTGTTGTTATGTGGACAGGACTGTAATCTACTGAAATGAAACAAAGTAAATTATTTGTTGAATGTAAAAGTGATTATGTGCTCTGTAAACCTTCATTCAAGGAGTTCTGGTAGCGTAGTGGTTAGGAATCGGGCTACTAACCTCAGGGTCAGCAGTTTGAAACTACCAGCTGCTCCGTGGGAGAAATATGAGGCTTTCTGCTCCCGCAAAGATTTACAGTCTCAGAAACCCTGTACAGGGTCGCTATGAGTCAGAACCGACTCCACAGCACATAACAACAACAACAAACCTTCTTTCAATTCAAACACACAAAAATCCACTACCTTTCAATTCCATTTTCCAGGATCTTTTTGAAGCAACTTTTCCCAGGAACTCACATTCCTGGGAGTCTAGAAGGCAATGGCCATGCATAGAACTGTTTACATGTGCAGAGCAATGTACACATTGGTTTTCAAGGAAGAATTGAGAAGACCATAAACTCTCACCTACAGCAAGCCCTGAGGCTGTGGGCATACTAGAAGTAAAGGCCAAGGCAAAGTTAGACTGGTTCCAGGTATTTACGGATTATCTCTGTCCAATAAAAAGACAAAATACCCAATTATAAAAAGGGCAAAGGATTTGAACAGACGTTTCTCTCAAAGATGGTATGTGGTTGGTTGTGGTTCTGTAACATGGAGTCGGTTCCGACTCACAGCAACCCTGTATAGGGTTTCCGAGGCTGTAAATCTTTAAGGAAGCAAAATGTCTCATCTTTCTCCCATGGAAATGCTGGTAGTTTTAAACTACTAATTGTAATATTGGCAGCCCGATTTGTAACTGCTATGCTACCAGAGCTTCTTATAAATGACACATACAGAAGTAGAAAGCCTCATATTTCACCTGCAGAATGGCTACAAGATTTGAACTGCTGACGATGAGGTTAGCAGCCCAACTCGTACCCACTAGGTTACCAGAGCTCAGTTTTCACCAATGTTCATAGCAGCACTATTCACAAAAAGATGAAGGTAACCTAAGTGCTCATCAATGAAAGAATGGCTAAATAAACTTTGGTAGTTACATACAATGGAATATTATGCTACCTTGAAGAATAACAAGGAAGCTACAAGCCACTGTATAACATGGATGAAACTTGAGGACATTATGCTGAGTGAAATTAGTCACAAAAGGATAAATATTGCATAAGAACACTATTGTAAATGCTTAAGAAAAGAAACTTAAACTAAAAGGAAAAAAAAAATAAATTCTTTGTGGGGTTATTGTTTAGTAAAGTCAAGTTGGATCTACTCATAGCAAAGCTGTATAGTGTTTCTGAGACTGTAAATCTCTGTGGGAGCAGAAAGCCCCATCTTTCTCCTGCAAAGCAGCCATTGGGCTCGAACTGCCAACCAGTGTCTTACAGTCCAGTGCTTATCCTACAGAGCTACCATGCTCCCTATATGGATATCTTGAGTAATTAAATGTATAGTTTCAATGCTCCAGTGAAAGTTTTTGTTTCTGTGAAAAAATACAAGCTTTGTTCCATGTTGTTTAGGTGCCACTGAGTCAATTCAGACCTATAGCTACCCTGTATAGGGTTTACAAGGAGCAGCTGGTGAGCTTGAACCACCGACCTTGCAATTTAAACAACTTTGCAGTCTGGCGCATTAACCCAAAGCGCTACACCAGGACTCCGTAATCATCCTTACTTGGGTTTAAATCTGGCTCTGAAACCGATTCCTGAGCTTCAATTTACTGAAGAATGAGATGATGACAGAACAGCAAACACTTTCAAATGTGGAAAAGGTCACACACTTTTAAGCTAGGAACACCTGGGCAGCAATTATGAGAGAGGGATTGTTGATGTTGTTAAGGGGCATCGAGTTGCCTCAGACTCATAGCAACGCTGTATAGGGTTCCTGAGAAGTGTGGGACCTAAAGAAGAGACTCCATTTTGTGCTTTGGCCAGAGCACATCTCCCTGCTTCAGGAATGCGCCTGGTCAACTCGTACCGGATGGGAGCAGACCTCCTCCCCCAGCAAGCAGTAAAGAATGAGTAAACATTCCTGACAACCTAAGGATAGATAATATATGTCTTCCTTACCCTAATCTAACAGCTCAAGCTGGCCAATCAGATTGTAACACCCCATACCTTGCTAAATGTAAACCAATCCTAAAGATGTTAAGTTGAAGATCCCCCAAACCTGTTTGTAATCACTATAAAAACCCCGCTGACTAGGAGTTTGGGGCCTTTTTCCCGAGTCTGTTGTGTTGGAAATGGAGGAGGCCCGAGCTTGAGCTTGAATAAACAACCCTTGTGTATTTGCATCAGCATCGGCTCCCTGGTGGTCTTTGGGGACCCCAAAATCTGGGCATTACATCGTTCGTGGGTTTGAACCTCCGACCATGTTGCTGATCCTACATCACCACACCAGGATATCTCGGGTTAAGACTGTTGTTATTAAGTGCTGTCGAGTTGGTTACGACTCATAGAAATCCCACATTGGGTTGAAACTGCTGACCCTGGGGTTAGCAGTCCAGTGCTTAGCCTACAGTGCCACATCAAAAAAGCTCCGAATCCTTTGCCAGCCCTATCCTTGTCCAGGTCACAGTGCTCTGCCCCACGTACTACAGAGTTCCCGCAATCGCTCTCCAACCAAATAGAAGGCTGAACCTCCATTTCCCACACCCCAAAAATGCTCCCTCAGCTTTCACTCACCAACAATGGGACTCCGTAGCGTAGGGTCTTGTTCTTACGCAAAGCTTGCATCACTACGGAAGTAAGTATTTACTAACCTCTCCGTCCTGCTAGACTCACCGCCTAGCAGGCCAAAAAGAGCCTCCAAAATCTCAACAGTTCAAGTTTCCTCCGAGAGCAAGTCCTTTAAGTCGCCTCCTTTCCTCTGCCTCCGGGTGCACGGTGCTCTCTTAATGGACCTCCGTAAGGCAAAGCAATCGATCTACAGCCAAGTAGCAGCTCTAGGTCAGGAAAGCTATGGGTCAGCATTTTGGTTCCCGCACTCGAGGGTGCAATTGAGTTTGCACTTAAACTGGCTCCCAGTCACGTAAAATTGATGAAACCGGTAATGGGAAACACTCTGACACATAGCCACTTGATAAAATCTAATAAAAAATGTTACTTTGGAGCTGGTACTATCTAGCCTCTTTAAATACGTAGCATAGAAAATTTATCAGCTTAATAAAGATTCAGAAATAGTGGTGCTGTGCCATGGAGTCGGTTCCGACTCCTAACGATGCTGCACAGTGTTTCCGAGGCTGTAAATCTTTACGATACCAGAAAGCCTCATCTTTCTCCCGTGGAACCGCTGGTAGTTTCAAACTGCTGACCTTGAGATTAGTAGCCCAACTTGCAACCACTATGCTACGTTGTTGTTGTGAAGTGCCGTCGAATCAACTCCAACCCATAGCGACCCTGTATAGGGTTTCTGAGGAGCAGCTGGTGAGCTTGAACCGCCGACCTGCAATTGCAGTTGGAATGGCTTTGCAGTCTGGCGCATTAACCCACAGCGCCTCACCAGGACTCCACTATGCTACTGTTGTTGTTGTTATGTGCCTTGGAGTCCATTGAGACACATAGAGTAAAGGGTTTCCATGGTTGTAAATCTTTACGGAAGCAGAAAGCCTCATCTTTCTCCCATGGAACAGCTGGTAGTTTCGAACGGCTGACCTTGCTATTCGCAGCCCATTCATAACCACTGTACTACCAGAGCTCCTTTTAAATGGCAATCAGAGTAGTGTCTTGCTATCATTGAACCTACAGTGCTAATACTTAATACTGTGAACCAAACTGTAATCTTCATTCACTTTCATAACTCTGTTTTTCACTTTTTTGTAAATCATTGAAGACTCCAGGAACACACAGATAGATGAAAGGATGCAATTCCTGCCTTAGAGAACTGATAATCTAATAATAATCTAAAGTGCAATGTATTTTAGAAGACATTTGCTAGGGTACATTAGAGAAAGTCTAATGTTGCAAGTACTATTAGATGCAACATTGTAATTTAACTCTTCACACTCCCTGAAATCTTTATAGCTGCTCCTGACTACTGCTACTGAACCATTCCACGTTTAATCCTTTTACCATCTTTCCACCCAACTAGTAGAGGAGCCGGTCTATTGGGTCTCTACAAGAGAAAACCCACGTCTCCTGTCTTTAGGCTGCAGCACTAACACCCATAGCTACAAGACTGTAGGGTCAAAAAAAAAAAAAAAAAAGGTTACTGTGATTCTCAAGTCGTTAAAGTTACCAGAGACATAAATGATGAGGTGCTCCTGCTTTTCCTTAATGTTCACTCTAATTTTCTTAGCAAAGAATTTGAGGCTCTTTGCAGCATGCCTTTGACCTGCCTTCCCATCATGCCATCAACAAGAAAAACACCATCTCCTGAACATTCCATGAACTTCCATCAAAATGTAACTCCAGAAACACCTGGTTCTGGCAGACTCCCCTACTCAGTGCAGTGTAAATTACTCCCTCCTCAGAGCATATATAAGTCTTTGATTTACATACATCATAGAGCATTATCACACTGTGCTATCATTTTTAGTGTATAAAATCAGTGCTGTCACTAGAGTTTAAGCAAGATAAAAACAAGACTAGAAAGAATATTTTAGGACTTGTATTTGAACATCAGGAAGTTGTTTTTGTCCTAAGACTGGTTAATGAGAAATGAGTTAACTTTTTTATTTTAAAAAATTACTGGAATTGAACCTAGGGAGGTTTTGGAGTGATGTGAAGAGTGATATTAAAGACCATCTGCTACTCCCATTCCTCACCTCTACTTCGCCAGTTAGCTAAGGAAAATTATTTCAGAAACCTGGGGACTGAAGACTAAAGATGGGAGGACTTACCCTAAGAGAATATTAATAGAGGTGGTGGTGTGGGTGGGGAAAGAAAATTGGTTAGATTTGTGGGAAAGCCTCTGGAGCAGGTGAGAATGCAGAATTTGGGAGGAGACTAATGGACTTGTTAAAGAATTGCTATGGTTTGTGAATTGTTGTGATATTGTTGTTAAGTGTTGTCAAGTGCTCCTTCCCTGGTGCCAATCCATCTCATTGGCCATCTTCCTTTTTTCACTGCCTTCTACTTTACCAAGCATAATTTCCTTCTCCAGGGACTAACTCTGCCTGATAACATGTCCAGGTATGAGAGATGAAGCCTCACCATTCTGGTTATACGTGTAACATAGATTTATTTATTCTTCTGGAAGCCCAAGGAACTTTGAGTATTCTTCTCCAACACCATAACTCCAATACATCAATTCTTTTACAGTCTTCCAACTTTCACTGTCCAACTTTCACATGTATATGAGGTTATTGGAAATACCTTGGTTTGAGTCAGGCACACCTTAGTCCTTATGCTGATTACTTTAAAGAGGTCTTGTGCAGCATTTGCCTAATGCAATATGTCATTTGATTTTTAAAATTTGCTATAAAATCAGAAACTTTTATTTAAACAAAATTATCTAAGTGTGAAACTATTGGTTCTTAGCATATCCTTCTATGTCTACACACTTCTGAGGTTGTTTTCCATCTCTCTAACCCTATCCTAAAGAACTCTGTGTTGGTCCATATATGAGTTACACAAAATGACAGTTTTGACATATTCAAGTGATTCAAGTCTTACCTTCAGCAAACCATATACTCTGCTTCATTACAATGATTCTAATTCCCTCATGTGCCAACAGTTAACGATTTACTGCTATTCATTTTAACTATTGCATGCCTCCCTGTCTTAATCTTTCCTCTGTGAGTCTCTTTATGTTGTTGTATATTGCCTGTTGTCATCCATGTTAATATGTATTTACACTCTAGCTTATGAATAATTTTCCATCTCCCTCCCCTTGTAACCATCATTGATTGATTCTTTTCTCTCTCTCTCTTTTTTTTTTTTCTTCAAGTTTTTGTTGTGTATTGAGTGAATGTTTACAGGGCAGATCATCGGTTTTACATTTAACAAATCATAAATATGTTGTTGTCAAGTGTCATCGAGTTGATTCCAATGCATATTGACCCTGTATAGGGTTTCCACAGAGCAGCTGGTGAGCTTGAACCGCTACCCACAGCGCCACACCAGGACTCCATACATTGTTTATAATCACCTCCAAGTACCATCGTTTACAGTATTTCTCTCTATTCATTTTAGCTTTTTTTGTTTGTTTATTTAAACACGGGCATATATTTAAACCACCAAAGGGCACATTCTGCAAGCCTACCTCCTGTCAGCCAGCATTCAGTCCCTCTATTTCCAGGAATCTAGATTCCTCACCTGTTCTCTCTCTCCATGTCCCCATCTCTGCCTTCATCTCTGGTGTCGCTGCTTCTCTGGATAGGGTCCCGCATTCCGCTTGTGCTCTTCCCCCTTGATGGCCCTAGGGTACTCTGTTTCTGGACTGTAAGATTAACTACTTCCCAGTTTTTGTTACAAAACTTCTACCTTTACAACTGTGATGGTCTCAATTAGTCATGATAACAATTCCTATTGTTCATAAGACTCTTATCCCCATCTCATTTCACCAGACCCATCTAGACAAGATGAAAAGTATTCAGTGGGAACTCTATCTTCCCCTACACACTCTTAAACTAAACTCTGTCTTGAAAACTTGTAAGCCAGACATTTCGTGCCTTTATTGTCCCCTCTTTTTAGGTAGGCAATGTTTAATTGCCCTTCTCTATCTACCCTGTATATAGAAGGAATAGCATTGATACTCGATGTGAAGACTCCGTCCCTCTCTGTGGTATCTTGAGCTGATACATCCATGAATATAGGTCAAGTTCATCAAATTGTAGCAATTTACACTTCTTTCCTTTAAAAAAATTTATTATTATAGTCTTCTAGTTGAGTTCTGATTATCAACTCATCAAGGCTAGGTCAAATGGATACTATCTGCAAGTTTTGGTGTTCTAGTGAATCTCCCCTCACTTCATATTAGCTGGATGCTTCACTCTCAGCTCTAGCCCTCAGTGGCTATGTTCTTGTCCATGGCCTCAGGTGTCCCCAGATCTCACCACACTTTGGACCAACCAGCCCTTCCTCTTCTCTCATCTCCAGATCAACAGGAATCTATGGACTATGGTTGAACTCAGCCCATTTCTTCATTGCTGCCTTTCTCCCTCTTCCACTCACCAGTAGAACATTGTGGTCACTGGCAAGCTTACATGCCTGCTCATGTATTCCCTTTGAGTTTCAGTCTTAAGGGGGTTGTCCTGCAGGGACTTGATTTCTTGCCTTGATGGCTTCTGGGCGAACAACTTGCTTATTATTTTTTTGTTTTGTTTTTTTATTGTAAATTACATGATACTTTACATTGGAGAACATTAGCTTTACATTCATCCTATCGTATATAATTTCATTACCATGATTACAATCCCTTCTATACATCATCAAACAACCAAGGGGTATACCCTGCAAGCCTGCCCCTTGGTCGTCAGCACACAGCCCCTCTCCCTCTCTGGGTCTAGAGTCCCATCTCTCCATGCCATCGTCTCTGCCTCCATATCTGGCATCATTGTTTTTCTGAGTAGGGTCCTGCACGCCGCTCTTCTCCCTTGATGGTCCCAGGGATCTCCACTCCTGAACTGTAAAGTCAATCACTCCCCTCCTTTTGTTACAAAATGTCTACCTGTACATTTCTAACCCTTAACAGTCAGTCCTGATAGCAGTTATTCACTGTTGTGCCACAAGAGTCCTATGCCCATCTCCTTTCATCAGCCCCTTGCAGACAGATTGTATACTACTCATTGGCAATTCTATCTTTCTCTGTGTCCTCTGGATCTAGGCTCCCTCTTGAAAACTTGTAAGCCAGTTGCTTCTTGCCTTTGTAGCACCCCACACACACACACACACACACACTTGGGATAGCTAATGTCCATATTTCCCATCCCTGTCTGCCCTGTGTACCGACGGGGTGGGAATGAGCCTTGCTGTAAAGATTTGTTCCCTCTTTTGAGCTACTGCATCCATAGGTGTAGGTCAAGTTCATCAAATTTTATCAGATTACTCTATTTTTTCTTCTTTCTTCTTCTAGTCGAGTTCTAATCATCCAGCCATTGACGCCAGGTCAAGTGGGTATTATCTGCAAGTTTAAATGTTCTTGTGATATCCCCTCACTTCTTATCAGCTGGACACTTCACTCTCCACTCTAGTCCGCTGTGGCTATGTCACTGTCTCTGCTGGGCCCAGGAGTTCCCAGGTCTTGCCATAGTGCTGGCCAACCAGGTCTCCACCCGGGTTCATAGGAGTCTATTGAACATGGTCGGACTTGGCTCACATCTTCATTGCTGTTTTTCTCTCACTTCCCCTTGTCGGTGACCAATGTGGTCACCAGTCAGAGTGCCTGTCTGCTCGTGTATTTCCCTTGAGTCTTAGTCTTGGAAAGGGGTTTGCCCTGAGGAGGCCTGACTACTTGCCTTGATGTCTCCTGGGTGAGAAAATGGCTTGTTCTTGTAGTCGTCAGTTGGATTGCTGTTATGATTTTTTATTTTTCCTGTCAGTGTTTCTTCAAGAACTATCTTCTATTCTTCTAGCCACTCCAGGCTGGTCTGCTTGTCCTTTCAAGTGGAGATTTCCCACCTCAGAAGATTCTGGATGGGGTTCAGGATTCCACCTATGGTATTATGCAATGCAAAGGCTCTGCAGGAAGCCTCCTTCACTGGGCATGTTGTAGCCCCATTTTAGATATTCCAATCAGTTATAGGCAGAAGATAGACTTACAAGCTTTCTATAGTGATATTTCTGGCTTTTTTTTTTTTTTTTCTCTCCCTGGCAAGTGTCTATTTTATCATGGTATGCAAAGGAAACCAAGAATCAAAAGACAGCCAAGCATCTTAACATTATTTTCCTCTTTTACCCACTCAAACCATGCCTCAATCCCTGTATCCCAAAACCTTGTTGTTCCAAGGTTGTGCATACATCATTATTTATCTGTCCATTTTGGTTCATGCAAACCTGCCTAACTGTTCTCCCATTCCCTTCCCACTTCTCGTATATTTTTCTCCTCCCCCACTCCCAAACTACCCTGTGTCTCTTCCCTATCCTATTGTTGATTTCTAATTTGATAGCATTGTGGTCTGAGAAGCTACTTTGTAGTATTTTGATATTTGTAAATTTATGGAGATTTGTTTTGTGGTCTAAGGCGTGAGCTATTCTGGAGAATGTTCCATGTACATTGGAAAAGAATGTGTATTGTGCAGTTGTTGGGTTGAATGCTCTGTACACATCTATGAAGTCCAGTTGGCTGATTGTGTTGTTTAGTTCCTCTGCGTCTTTGTTAAGTTTCTTTATGGTTATTCCATCCATTTTTGAGAGTGGTCTATTAAAATTACCCACTATTATTGTAGATTCATCTATTTCTTTCTTCAAATCTATTAGAGTTTGCTTTATACATTTTGGAGCTCTTTCATTGGGAGCATAGATATTTATTATGGTTATGTCATCTTGTTCAATTGTCCCTTTTTATCATGAGATAATGTCCAATCTGCATCTATTATGCTGGGTTTTGCCTTAAAGTTTATTTTATCAGAGATTACTACTGCCACTCCTGTTCATTTTTGTTTGCAATTAGCTTGGTATATTTTTTTCTGTCCTTTGACTTTAATCTGTTTTTGTCACTGTGTGTAAAATGTGTCTCTTGCAAACAGCATATTGAAGGATCTTGTTTTCTTATCCATTCTGCCACCCTCCATCTCTTCACTGTTGCATTTAATACGTTTACATTCAGTGTAATTATCGATAGGTATGGATTAATTGCTGCCATTATGTTTGTCTGTTTTTTGTGGTGTTGCTGCTTTCTTTGTTCTGCATGTCTTCCTGTGCTGAGTTCATGGTTTTTGTGTTCTTTCTTGTGAGTTTCCTCATAGTTTTAATGTTTCCATGTTCTTCTTGGATTTTCATTTTCTTGTTATGTTGTGAAGCATTAATTGTCTTTGAGGTTACCTCATATTCTCTTAACTTTTCCCTCCATTTACTGGAGTCTATTGTATCCTGTAATCTACCTGACCTTCTCAACATTTGGATCTTTGCTTTTGCGTGTTTACCTTCTTTCACATTGTAATCATTTTGATCATGGACTGACCTCCAGATTCTCGCAGTTTGTTCTTATAGTTTGCTTCTTTTCTCGACTCTTCCATTCGTTGATTGAGTTCTCTGGTTGTTGTCTGTTCTTGTGGGTTCTCAGTTCACAGCACTCTCTTTAGGATGTTTTGTAGCTCAGGGTTGGCTTTGGCAAAATCCCTTGGCTTTGGTTTATCCTGGAATGTTTTGATTGTACCGTGGTATCTGATTGACAGCTTTGCTGGATAAAAGATTATTGGTTGGCAGTATTTTTTCTTTCAGGGTTTTGTATATGTCTTCCTATTGCCTTCTTGCCTGCATGATTTCTGCTGAGAGATCCGAGCTTAGTCTGACTTGCTTGCCTTTTAATGTAATGCTTCTCTTTTCCCTAGTTGCTTTCAGGATTGTCTCCTTATGTTTGATTTTGGAGAGCTTGATTATGATATGTCTTTGTGATTTTTTTTGGGGGGGAGGGGTCTGTCCTTTCTGATTTTCTTTTGAGCTTCTTGAATGCTTATCTTTTCACTTTTCAAGATGTTAGGGAGATTTTCTTCCAGCAGCTCTTCAGTTTTCTCCTTTGTGGGTTTGTGTGATTCTTACTGTTCTGGAGTGCCGATAATTCTTAAGTTATTCCTCTTCATTTTCTCCAAAATGAATCTTAGACCTTCTTTGGATTTTTTTATCCTTTTTTCTGCTTGCTCTTCTATCTTAGTAGTATTAAGAGAATTGTCTTCCAGTTAACTAGTTCTGGCTTCCATCTCTTCTATTCTACTCTTTTGCCCTTTCAGTGTATTGTCTATTTCTTATATTCTATTATTAATCATTTGGACCTCTTTCTGTAGGTTTTGAATTGTTTCCAATGCTGCATCTATCTTATTTGATTTTTATTGTAGCGCTTTCCTGACTTCTTCCTTATTTTTCTCAACTCCATTGTAAAGGGTTTTGAAACATTTTATAATCCTTTTTCTGAATTCCTTCTCAGGCATTTCCAAGGTCTGCCCGCCTTCCAGAATGGAGTCCAGTCTACCTCTAGGTCATTTGTCTCAGACATTTTATCTTGTTTCAGGCTGTGTGCTGATAGAGTCATCTGTTTTTGCTTCTTGGACATGTTTAGTGGTTATCTGTGGCCTTAATACTTAGTTGAGTGTGTGTTTTGGTATTTTTTATGCTTTCTGATTGCCTCCAGGTAGGTGTGATTAGGGGATGGGCTTCCTTTTTCACTCTTCATATTGCTTAACTCAGAGTTACTTTTGTAGGTTTTGTCTGCCTCCCTGGTGTATGGCATTTGGTATTCGTTCTTGCCTGGATTGTGGGGTTTTATTGTAGCTTGACAGCAATTGCTGTCTCTTCTTGGGTAATATAAGGAGAGAAAGTGTCCCCTAAATGTAAATGGGGGAAGCAATGAAAACAAAACAGCAACATCAAAAACAAAAAACAGATTGGATACTGGAGTCTATAATCGCAGAAAAG
>NW_006409058.1:465887-469874 GCF_000296735.1 Chrysochloris asiatica | reverse complement strand
TCTGGTAGTGTAGTGGTTATGAATTGGACTGGGAACTTCAGGGTCAGCAGTTCAAAACTACCAGTTGTTCCATGGGAGAAAAATGAGGCTTTCTGCTCCTGTAAAGTTTTACAGCCTCGGAAACCCTATACAGGGTTGCTATGAGTTGAAACTGACTCCATGGCACATAACAACAATGTGAGTATGGCTTCAATATCCTCTTTCAGCTTCTTGCCTTCAAGGCAGCCTGATTAATTTCAAGATGCCACTCTTGGTTGTTATGTTGTACCTCAGGATTTAATTTTTGGCTTGTTTTGTTTTTAGACCCTCTTCCACTCCACAATCCCTGTTCTGGCCATTTCCCTATTAATAAATAGTTCAGGGCCAGCTGTGACCATTTTGCTCTACCAGTTAGTTTTAAGCAGGGGCTGGCTTTTTAAATGTCCCCTGTTCTGGCTTTTCCCTATTAATAAACATTTCAGGGCCGCCTGTGACTGTTTAGTGCTGCTAGTTGGTTTTAAGCAGGGACTGGACCTTTGACCACTGAGAGAATCAGTATGCATGTGTGGTAGAACCCTCCATTGGTGGGGGTGGGGTATGTCCACTACCTCAGGCACCCCCTCTAGTCATCAGAATGGAGGTGCGCAGAAAACGAGATACCGAAAATAATCAGAACAAAACAAAACCAAATAAAGAGTATTGTACAACTTTGTCTCTAAGTTCCTTAAGGTGTTAGTCCATAGCGGGTCTGCTTGCTCCCCCTCTTGGTCTTGCCATTTGGTGTCACCCAAGTTGTCGGCTCCAGGCCACTGAGCCTGGCAGATTCAAAAGTAGGAGATTTCTTATTTCTTCTACAAGTCCTACTAGCTATAAGCCTTCAATCTTTTTAAATATTCCTACATATGTGGTTCACAGCCTCAGAAACTCTGCACAGGGTCACTATGAGTCAGAACCGACTCCATGGCACATAACCACATATGTGGTTCAGAGTTTTGGAGCTCTCCCCTAAACCTGCTTCACTTGGTATTCTGTGTTATTGCTGTCGGAGATCTTCACTGCACTACCCTATCTGCCATCAAGACCTGCCTCACAACTTGTTTATTCTTGTAGTAGCCAATCATACTGCCATTTTAGTTTGGGGTTTTTCCTGCTTATCTTTCTTTGAGGGTATATCTTCTGTTGCTCTAGCTGTTCCAGGCTGGTCTGCTTGTCCTTACTAGTGGGAATGTCCCACCTCAGAAGGTTCTGGATGAGGCTTAGGGTTCCACCTAAGGTCCTATACACTACTGCAAAGGTTCCACAAGAGGCCTATTTCACTGGGCAAGTTGTAGAACTCCTTTTAGGTATTCCAATCTGTTATAGACTGGAGGCAGGTTTACAGCCTTTCTGTAATCATGTCTCCCAACACTCCTTTCTATCCCAATAAAGTGTCTATTTTACATAGTAGGCAAGGAAAACCAATATTCATAAGATAGTCAAGCATCTTTGTTTCACTTCTCCTCTTCAGACTATGCCTCGATCCCTTTATCACAGAGCCCTGTTGTTTTAAGGTTGAGCATGCATCACTATTTACTTCTGTCCCATTTATCCCATGCAAACCTGTCTCAGTGTTCCTCTATCTACTTGGCTCTTCCACCCCTCCCCCTTCTTGTGTACTTGTGTACCCCAATGCCTGAACTCTGATGTGTCTGCCCCATACCCTATGTTCTACTGTCACATCCCTCCACCTCCCTAAATTCTCCCACCCCACCCCCACCGGTAACCAACAAATAATTTCCCCCCTTTTAGTATGAGCATCTTTTCTTAAGCTTTTACAATAATGGTCTTATGCAATATTTGTCCTTTTGTGACTGGCTAATTTCATTCATTCAGCATAATGTCCTCAAGGTTCATCCATGTTATGTGGTGGCTTACAGCTTCCTTGTTGTTCTTCAAGGTAGCATAATATTCCATTGTGTGTATGTACCAAAATTTGTTTAGCCATTCTTCCATTGATGGGCACTTAGGCTGTCTCTATCTTTTTGCTATTGTGAATAGTGCTGTTATGAACATTTGTGTGTATATATCTACTTGTGTTATGGCTCATATTTCTTGTGGATAAATACCAAGTAGAGTAATTGCTGGATCATATGGTATTTCTATTTCCAACTTTATGAGGAAGTGCCATACTGTTTTCCAGAGTGGTTGCACCATTTTACATTCCCACAAGCAATGTAGGAGGGTCCCAGTCTCTTTCTTTACATCCTTGCCAGCATTTATTGTCCTCAGCATTTTTTAACTTCACTGCTATTGCTGGTGTGAGATGACTTCTCATTTGTGTTTTGATTCGAATCTCTAATGGCTAATGATCGTGAACATTTCATCACATGTTTGTTGGGTGCATGAATGTCTTCCTTGGTGAAGTGTTTGTTCATTTCCTGTGCCCATTTTTATGGGGTTTACTTGTCTTTTTCTTGTAGAGTTGTTGTAGTTTCCTATAGATTTTAGAAATCGGTCCCTTGTCTGATATGTTGTTGCAAAAGATTTTTCTCATTCTTGGGCTCCCTTTTCACTCTTTTGGTGAAATCCTTTGATGCACATAAGTTTCTAATTTTTAGAATATCCCAATCATCTATTTTGTCTTCTTTTTTGTGAAATTTTCACAATGTTTGGTAGTCTGTGTATGCCCTGGATTGTTGTTGTTATGTGCCACCATGTCAGTACCCACTCGTAGTGAACATATGCTCAACAGAACGAAACACTACTTGATCCTGGGCCAACCTCACAGCTATTGCCATGCTTGAGCCCAATGATGCTGCCAATTGGCCAATCCATCTTATTGGGGGTCTTTCTCTCTTTCTATGGCCCTCCCCCTTACCAAACATGATATCCTTCTCCAGTGACTGGTCCCTCCTGACAATATGTCCGAAGTATGAGAGATGAAATTTGGCCATCCTGGTCTCCAAGGAGAACTCTGGCTGCACTTCTTCCAACACAGATCTGTTGGTTCTTTTGGCAGCCCATGGCACTTTCAATATTCTCCTCCAACACCATAACTCAATAACATCAATTCTTCTATGGTCTTCCTTATTCACTGTCTGGCTTTTGCGAAAATGCCATGGCTTGGGTCAGGCACACCTTAGTCCTCAAGTACTGCATTAGAGCCCTTCAAGTTGTCCCTAATTTTTCATTGATGACCTTAATAATTCTGGAATTCACATTTAGATCTTCAATCCAGGCTGAGTTGGCTTTTGTATAAGGCATGAAATAAAGGGCTTGTTTCAATCTTTTGTGTATCAATTTCCACTTCTGCCAGCACCATCTGTTAAAGAGATTATGTCTTCCCCACTCAGTGTACTTTAGCCCTTTGTCAAAGATCAAATGGCTATATGTGAATGGATTAACTTCTGAATTCTCAATTCTGTTCCAATGATCTATCTATCTTTCTTTGTACCAGTACCAGACTGTTTTGACCACTGTAGCCATGTATTATGTTTTGAAATCATGGAGAAAGAGGCTTCCAAGTTTGTTCTTCTTCTTAAGCAGTGCTTTACTTATTCTGGTTCTCTTTCCTTTTCATATAAATAAAATTTCTATAGGCAGATTGACTGTTACTACAAGAACAAGCAACTTGCTTGCCAAGGAAACATCAAGGCAAGTTGTTGGATCCCCTCAGTGCAACCCCCCTTCCAAGACTAAGACTCAATGGGAATACATGCTGTAATTGGTGACCGTGCTTGACACTGATAAGGGGAAGTGAGGGAAAAACAGCAATGAAGTGGTGAGCTAAGCCCTACAATGTTCAATAGACTTCTGTGAACCCGGGTGAAGACCTGGTTGGCCAGCAGTGTGGCAAGACCAGGGGACTCTTGGGCCCAGAGTCAGTGACATAGTCACAGAGGACTAGAGTGGAGAGTGAAGCATCCAGCTGATAAGAAAACAGGGCATATGCATAAGAACACCCACACATATGCGGAGGGCATATGCAGAGCTCCCACTTATCCTGGCTTCAGTGACTGGATGATCAGA
>NW_006409058.1:452728-465034 GCF_000296735.1 Chrysochloris asiatica | reverse complement strand
TTTATTTATTTATTTATTTTCTTAAATGTTTTATTGTGAATTATGTGATAGTTTACATGGGAGATTCCAAGACAATATTGAACAGGAGTGATGATAAACGGCATCCTTTTCTGGTACCTGTTCACAAGGGCAAGGCTTTCACTTTCTCTCCCTTGATAGTGATGGTAGCTTTTGGTTTTGTATATATGCGCTCTTAATTATGCTTGGGAATATCCCTTCAGGTCCTACTTTGTTGAGTGTTGGATTTTGTCAAATGCCTTTTCTACATCAATCGCTATGATCATGTGATTCTTTTCCTTTTTCTTATTTTATGAAAAATATTGCATTGATTGTTTTTCTATTGTTGAAGTTTTCTTGTATCCCTGGTATGAATCCCACTTGGTCATGATATATTATTTTTTTCATGTGTTGTTGAATTCTGTTGGCTAAGATTTTGCTGAGAATTTTTACATTTATGTTCATAAGGGATATTGGTCTATAATTTTCTTTTCTAGTAATGTCCTTCCCTATATTTGGTATAAGGGTTATGCTTGCTTCATAAAATGTATTACGAAGTTTTCCATCCTCCTCTATCTTCTGAAATAATTTGAGTAGAACTGGTGATAGCTCTTCCATGAATGTTTGGTGAAATTCATCAGTGAAGCCATCTGTACCTGGAATTTTTTTGGTTACCTAGTCAATTTCTTCCTTTGTTATAGTCTGTTCAAGTTTTCTACTTTACTCTGTGTAAGTTTAGGTAGATTGTGCTTTTCTAAAAATGTACCCCTCTCCTCTAAATTTTCAAATGTGTTGGAGTACAACTCTTCATAATATTCTGTTAATATCCTTGTTATTTCTATTGGTTCTGTTGTGACATCCCCTATGTGGTTTCTTATGAGTGTTATTTGTGTATTTTCCCTCTTTTCTTTTGTTAGTTTTGCCAGTGGTTTGTCAGTTTTATTAACCAGCTTCTTGTCCTGTTGATTCTTTCTTTAGTTTTTCTGTTTTCTATCTTGTTTATTTCTGGTCTAATCTTTATTATTTCCTTTCTTCTGTTTACTGTAGGTTTGCTTTGCTGGTCTATTTCTAGTTGTTGGAGATGTTGTGTTAATGTGTTGATTTTGGTTTTCTTCTTTTGGGAAGTGTGCATTTACTGTAATAAACTGTCTCAGCAGTGCTTTTGTTGTGTCACAAAGGTTTTGGTATGTTGTGTTTTCATTCTCATTTGTTTCTAGGAACTTTGTGAATTCATGTTTTATTTCTTCTACTACCCAGTAACTTTTTAGCAGGGTGTTATTCAAGTTCCATGTACTTGACTTTATTTTTTTTTTCTCTAGGTCTTCCTATTGTTGATTTCTAATTTGATAATATTGTGGTCTGAGAAGATGCTTTGTAGTATTTTGATGTTTGTAAATTTATGGAGGCTTGTTTTAAGGCCTAAGACATGGTCTATTCTGGAGAATGCTCCATGTGTATTGTGTTGTTGTTGGGTTGAATGCTCTGTACACATCTTTGAGGTCCAGTTGACTGATTGCCTTGTTTAGTTCCTCTGTGTCTTTGTCAAGTTTCTTTCTAGTTGTTCTATTCTTTTTCAAACGTGGTATATTAAAATGTCCCACTAGTGAATTTAGTTTAAGACTATGTGGGGAAGACAGAGTCTTCACTGAATAGTTTTCATCTTGTCTAGATGGGTCTGGTAAAAAGAGATGTGGATAATATTCTTATGATTCAACCATGAGTAATTGCTATCATGACTAATTGTGATTGTCACAATTGCAAAGGTATAAATTTTGTAACAAAAACACAGAAGCAGTTAATCTTACAGTCCTGAAAGAGAGGACCCTAGGACCATTAAGGGAGAAGAGCACAAGTACAATGCAAGATCTTATCCAGAGAAGTAGTGACACCAGAGATAGTAACAGAGATGGGGACATGGAGAAAGGGAGCAGCTGAGGACTCTAGATTCATAGAAAGAGAGGGGCTGAGAGCTGGTGGCAAGTAGGCAGACTTGCAGAATGTGCCCTGTGGTGGTTTAAATTATTATATATGCCTGAGTGTTTTGTTTTTTGTTTTTTTTTTAAAAAAAACAGAGCTAAAATAGAGAGAAATACTGTTAATGATGGTACATGGAAGGGATTATAACCTTGTAATGTAACAAAGTATATGATTTGTTGAATGTAAAACTGATGATCTGCCCTGTAAACATTCACTCGATTCACAATAAATGCTTAAAAAAAAAGTTAAAAAATAAATACCCCACACACACTATTATTGTAGATTCGTCTATTTCTTTCTTCAAACCTATTGGAGTTTGCTTTATATATTTTGGAGCTCTTTCATTGGAAGCCTAGATATTTATTATGGTTATGTCATCTTGTTCAGTTGACTCTTTAATCATGAGATAATGTCCGTCTTTATCTATTATGCTGGGTTTTGCCTTAAAGTTTATTTTATAAGATATTAGTATCAACAGCAAATATTTTTCTGATTTAAAGCAGCATATGATTCTGAAGCATAAGCATACTGACTCAAATGTATGCCAAGTATGCAAAGAAAGTTTCTCTACCAACATGCTTCTTGAACACGCCAAGCTATATGAAGAGGATCCCTACATTTGTAAATACTGTGATTATGAAACAGTTATCTTTGAGAATCTCAGCCAGCACATTGCAGTAATCACCACTATTGGTGTGAGCACTATGATGTGCAAGTTCTCTTTAAGCAGTGAACTCTACTTACATTTCCAGGATCATAGCTGTGATGAACAGTTCTTGTGCCAGTTCTGTGAACATGAAACAAATGATCCCAAAGATTTGCATACCCATGTAGTAAACAAGCATACATGTAAATTAATAATAATAATTTAAATAATAATGTAAAATAAAATAATAATAATTAATAAGTATAACAATGGAGAACACAGACAGTACAGTCTCTTAAGCAAAATTACCTTTGACAAATGTAAAAACTTCTTTGTATGTCAAGTATGCAATTTTCAGAGTAGACTTCATACAAATGTTAACAGGCATGTTGCCATTGAGCAAGCTAAAAATTTCCCTCATTTTTGTGATGACTGTGGAAAAGGCTTTTCAAGTATGCTAGAATATTGCAAGCATTTAAATTCACATTTATCTGAAGGGATTTATTTATGCCAATATTGTGAATATTCAACAGGACAAGTTGAACATCTTAAAATTCATTTAGATTTCAAGTGTTCAGCAGACTTGCCTCATAAATGTTGCGACTGCCTGATGAGGTTTGGAAGTGAAAGGGAATTAATAAGTCATCTTCCAGTTCATGAGACAGCTTGATTGTCCTTTTTATTTTAATTTACATAATGTCAATGTAAAAATAAGTTAATCAACTTTCTTTGAAGCTGTTGAAATGGATGATGTCAAAGATAAGAGGATTGCCTTTAGCACAAATTTTTTAATTATACAATTTTCTTGACATTGATACATTTTCAGTATGTAGTTGTATCTTAAATATGGTATTTTAAATTACATGATAGTTGGCAGCTTTTGCTCTTGCATGTGCTCTGATTTTATGAATTAATATTAAACAGATGTAACAAAGATAACTAGACTACAGCTTTCCTTCCATAACCATGGATGCTATTAGGTTTTTTGTTTGACAAGACAAGCTCAGCTATCAGTGATAAATCACTGACATTCAGCATTTCCAGAAAGAAAATGTAAAAAAAAGGAACAGTGTATATTGAAGTCCACTGATAATTCCTTTAATAAGAACCCAGGTTTTCCTTTTGCATTTTCCTCCAGTATTTATCACCAAGGCAGTTGGTGGACTCTCCATGTGATTATTTTAATAACACTAGGAGGCCAGTGTTCCTGTAGAAAGAAAACATTCTGATTTCTTAGTAGTCTGGCTTTAAAAAACAAAAACAAAAACAACACTTGCTTTTGCTACTTTTTAGCCCTTATTTATGTATGTGTTGAATAATTTTCAGTGGCCAGGCAGGGAATAAGGGGAGGCGTGGGAGGGAAGGAACTGGTAAAGAATCAGACAGTAAAGTGACCATTTCATGACTCATTCATAACCTGCTAATATTTAATTTTCATTGCTAAACAACTGCCAAGTTGGGCCCAAACTTCTGATGTCAAATAATCTACTGAAGTATTAATATAGAGTTTAAAGATCTTAGAATGAAAGTGTTGCTAGCATGTATAAACTGCTTTTGATATGATAAACTGGTTTCACTTCTGAAATAGTATCAAGAAGATATTGGCCTCAACTTTAACAAACATTGCTGCTAATAATACTGCTCAGGTATCAATATAGTTGAAAAGACCAATTGTATGACTTACAGTTATTTCACTTCAAAAGCCATGGGATTTTACTTTATTTTGAGAATGGTGGCCACAACCATCATTCTGAAATTCATCATTTTTATCTCTACTATTTTGTCGTATATAGATAACTGTGTTCCTAGAGGCCCTGGGTAGTGCAAATAATTGAGGAACTCTGCTGCTTACTGTGTAAAGTTGGAAGTTCAAAACCACCCAGAAGTGACCTGGAAGAACGACCTGGTAATCTGCTTCCAAAAAATCAACTATTAAAAGCCCTATGAAATGTAGTTGTACTGTGACAAACGAGGTCGCCATGAGTTGGAACCTACTCCACAGCAATTGTTTTTTTAACTGGTGTTCCTAGAAACTACCATTCTAGCTAATCATAACATTCCAGGTAGGGCAGTCTGCTATAAATGTCTGGTAAACATTTCTAAACTAAAATTGAAAAAGAACATAAAAACTATCTGGCCCAAAAAAACCCTGTAGTTTTGTAAATTTCTTGTAGAAATAGAAATTTGGCTTGTCAATAACACAAGGTCACATACCAGTTATTGCAGACAGGAGTGGACTTCAGGTTACTCGGCTTCCAGTCTAGTGATATTTCCATGACATCATGCTATGTAAACCTTTGTTATGTCTTTTACTTAGCCATTAAGCTAGCTTGGTGATTTTATTTTTATCCTTTCTCATCATATATCTAGCATGAGGAAATATGATTTTTAGACAACACACCTTAATTAAACAATAACTTTGTTATTTTAGATTATTTTGCCTCTTTACATTTAATCAGGTGTTAGTGATCAAATCAAAGAGATTAAGTAATTGTAACTACTTAAAATACATAAATGCCAAGTTTGGGAATCATATATTATTTTATTATAGTTAAGTCTGCAGTTTGATGCCACATCCTACTGGCAGTTTGTCCAATAAAACCTTTTTTTGCTTGAGTTTTCAGGTAAGTCTCTACCTGACCATATATTGCTGAGGTAGCTGTTTTGTAATTTTAGCTTAATAAACATACCTTGAAAGATACCTTTCTAACTAATAATGGATTTTCTCCCCTTCCAAATCATATTTCCACTGTATTCTTTTGTGATTTGAATCACAATTTAAGTCTGAGAATGCATAGCTGATGGTGATATTTTATTAGCATTGCAAGAGATTTCTTGCAGCAGTGATACTTGTTTTTCTTACTTTTTATCTTCACCTTTTAGTGTGTCATTGCTTTTTAATTCCAAAGCAGTTCTCTTGTACTGCTTAATTGAAAAATCTTTGTCACTACTCAAAAACCTTTCTTGCAAATTTGCCATTTGACTTTTTATAGTCAGATTTCACTGAATCTGCATTAACACATAGTAACCATTTCTTCAGTTTCACAAGGATCTGTAGACTTACATAATTACTGAATTGTTGCAGATTTCCATATACCCAGAATTTCTTCATTACACATTGACACTATTCCTCATTTTTTAACTTAATTTACAAAGCATTGAATTACTTAATTCCTGTTAACTTTACCATTAATCTTTTACTTTTCTTGTTTTGTATATTTTACTACCTTTTGAAAAAAGTTTATTTCCTAAATTATTGTGAATGATTTTTAATGGGATTTTCATACATAAAAAATCACTGTAAGCCAGAGTCCTGACAGAGTCCTGATGTGGCGCTTTGGGTTAGATCTCTGGAATACAAAGTTGGTTTGAACTGCAAGGTCAGTGGTTGAAGGTCACCAGCTGCTTCTCAGAAACCCTATACAGCATTGCTTTGGGTTGGAACTGATTCAAAAGCACTTAACAACAGTAAGTTATATAGATTTGAAATGGCTAATAAAAAAAATGGCCACAATATTTTGAGAAGTAGATTGACTTTATAAAAAATTAACATTTACCTGAAAATAGTAAGTCCCAGTGGAGAAGCCAAGGTAATTATATTTATCCTGCCACTAACAGTTGCATCTTTTTAAATTAAAAATGAAATTTCAAAATACCAAATTCATTGGCTATAACTTCTTACCACAATTCTAATGTCAAGATGTAAAGTATCACAAGATAATTCTTTTGTATTTATTGTACTGGGTTTATGAATCTGCACCTTATGTTGATTAAACTTTTCTGTAAATTAATTTTTAAGACATTTAAATCATGAGAAAAAATTTATATTTATGATATAAGTGATAAACTCGCAAAACTAAAAATTGTCACACGTAATTTTCATGTTTTTATGTTTAATCTAAGTTTTAAAATATTCTAAGAATCTAGCAAAATTGTTTGGAATGTACTTCACACTAGTGATATGAAAACAATTTTTTAGTATAAAAATTTTATATTTTGGAGTAGCAGGGCTTGATGGTGGATAGGGTATAGGTGCAGTGAAGTTTGCCATCAGCAATACCACAGAATAACAGGTGAAGTGGATTCAGGGCAGAGCTCCAAAACTCTGAACCACATAGGTAGACATATTTTAAAAGTTTGAAGGCTTATAGCTAGTGGAACTTGTAGCAGAAGTATGAAATTGCGTACTTTTGAATCTGCCAGACTTGGTGGCCCAGAGCTGACAGCTTGGGCAAGACCAAATGGCAAGACCAAGTGGGGGAACAGACCCACCACAGAATAATGCCACGGGAACCTCGGAGCAAAGGTGGATAATACAATTTGTCAGTTTTGCTTTGTTCTGATTTTCTTTTTTTGTTGTTGTTTTTTTGCTTGTTATCTGTTCATTGGCCAAATTATGACCTGGAACATATTCTACCTGAATTTAGAAATAATTTCAAGAACAGATTTGATGCATTAGACACTAAAGACTGAAGATAAGAAGAGTTGTAGGATGACATAAAGAACATCACTCAGGAAGATAGGAAAAGGTCATTAAGAAGACAAGAAATAACGAAAAGACCAAACTGGATATCAAAGGAAACTCTGAAACTTGCTCTCCAGCATAGAGATGCCAAAGCAAATGGTACAAATAAAGAGGTAAAGGAGCTGAATATAAAATTTCAAATGGCAGTTCGAGAAGACAAAGTCAAATATTACAATACAATGTGCAAAGACCTGGAGTTAGAAAACCAAAAGGAAAGAATATGCTCAGCATTCCTCAAAATGAGTGAACAGAATAAAAAATTCAATCATTGACTTGAAATAATGAAGGATTCTATGGACAAGAAATCAAAGGATATATTGCAGAAAGCATCAATAGAAGATGGAAGGAATACACAGAGTCACTGTACCAAAAGGAAATGGTTGATGTTCAATTGTTTCAAGAGGTAGTATATGATCAAGAGCCAATGATCCTGAAGGAAGAAGTCCAAGGTTCATTGATGGAACTGGCAAAGAACAAAGCACTAGGAATTGATGGAATAAAAACTGAAATCTTTCAAGAAAGTGAGTCAGCCTGGAGG
Source organism: Chrysochloris asiatica (assembly GCF_000296735.1). Taxonomy (NCBI): domain Eukaryota; kingdom Metazoa; phylum Chordata; class Mammalia; order Afrosoricida; family Chrysochloridae; genus Chrysochloris; species Chrysochloris asiatica. The sequence continues at coordinate 457,351 of NW_006409058.1, read as the reverse complement.
CACTCACTCATCTATGTCAAGAAATTTGAAGACAACAACCTGGCCAACTGACTGGAAGGGATCTGTATTTGTGTCCATTCCAAGAAGAGGTGACCCAAAGGAACACAAAACTCATCAGGCAATATCATTCATATTGAAGTAAGCAAATTTTGCTAAAGATAATTCAAAAACAGCTGTAACCATACATTGACAGAAAACTTCCACAGGTTTAAGCCAAATTCAGAAGACAACATGGAATGAGGGATATCACTGTTGACATCAAATGGATCTTGACTAAAGCAGAGAATACCAGAACGATGTTTATCTGTACTTTATTGTGTGGATCATGACAAACTATGGACACCATTGCAGAGATTGAGTATTCTGGAACACTTAATTGTGTTCATGAGGAACCTGTACATAGAACAAGAGAGAGTTGTTCAAACAGAACACGGGAACAATGAATGGTTTAAAGTTAGGAAAGTGGTTTTTTTGTTTTGTTTTGTTTTACAAAGGAAACTACACATATATTTGGGAGGGGTCTTTTTTCTTACATTCAAATAGTTACATTTCAGCAGATTGACTGAGAGTGGGTTTTTAGCTCCTTTTTTTTTTTTAACACTCAGGCATATATAATAATTTACACCACCAAAGGGCACATTCTACAAGTCTGCCTAGGTTTGTTTTCTTTCACTATGCATATTCAAACTGTATGCTGAGCAAATAATCTGAGAAACTGGATTATATAAAGAAAAATGTGTCCTCAAGATAGGAGGAAGACTCATTAACAATCTGTGATACAACCTTGCTTCCTGTAAGAGAAGAGGACTTAAAATACTTATTGATGAAGATCAAAGACCACAGCCTTTGATATGGGTTGCACCTCAATGTAAAGAAGACAAAACTCCTCCCCACTGGATCAGTAAATAACATCATGATAAATAGAGAAAAATTTGAAGTTGTCAAATTCTTCATTTTGCTCAGATCAGCTATTAACTCTCAATGAAGCAGCAGTTAAGAAATCAAAGCACATATTGCATCAGGCAAATCTCCTGTACAAGACCTGTTTAAAATCTTGAAGAGCAAAGATACCAGTTTGAGGACTAAGGTGCGTCTGACCCAAGCCATGGTATTTTCAATAACCAAGAGGTGGACAGAGAATAAGGAAGACTGTAGAAGAATTGATGCATTTGAGTTAAGGTGTTGGAGGATATTATTAACAGTACCATGGACTGCCAAAAGAACAAACCAATCTGTGTTGGAAGAAGCACAGTCAGAGTGCTCCTTGGAAGCCAGGATGGCTAGACTTAGTCTTTTTTTTTGCCATTGAAGAAGGACATATTGTGAGGAGGGGCCAGTCCTTGGAGAAGAATATCATGTTTGGTAAAATGGAGTGTCGGAGAAAAAGAGGAAGACCCCAATGAGATGGATTAGCACAATGACAGCAGTAATGGGCACAAATGTAGCAATGATTTTGAGGCTGGTCCAGGACCAGCAGTGTTTCGTTTTGTTGTGCATAGGGTCACTATGAGTTGGTACCTACTCCGTGGCAGCTAACAACAACATATATAATTTTGACTGCTGCTTCCATGAGTGTTGATTTTGTATGCAAGTAAAATGAAGTATTTTGAAAACTTCAATCTTTTCTTCATTTATCATGATGTTATTTATTGATCCAGTTGTGAGAATTTTTATGTTATTTATATAGAGGTGTTTGAATTTCTATTGGCTTTCTGATGATATATGATTGCAACCATTTTTCAGTTATTTTCAATAATATTTTAACAAATTTTACTTGCATATGATATTAATTAAGGATCTCTGGTAGCATAGTGGTTAAGAATCGGGCTGCTATCCTCAAGGTCAGTAGTTCAAAACTACCAGCTGTTACGTAGGAAAAAGATGAGGCTTTCTGCTCCCATAAAGATTTACAGCCTCAGAAATGCTGTGCAGGGTCACTATGAGTTGGAACCGACTCCATGGTACTTAACAACAACAACACATGATATTAATTATATTGTTTGATGATTTCCACATTACATTGGATCATCTCACTTTGGTAAAGGTACAAATATGGATGGCTTCCATTCGGTTGGCCAGGTAGTTGTCTTCCAAATTTCTTGGTATAAATAAATGAGTGCCTCCAGTGCAGCATCAGCTTGTTGAAAGATTTCAATTTGAATTCTGTCAATTCATGGAGCCTTGATTTTCACCAATGCCTTAAATGCAGCATGGACTTCTTCCTTCAGTACCAATGGTTCTTGATCCTATGCTACCTCTTGAAATAGTTGAACATTAATCACTTCTTTTTGGTTACAGTGACTCTGTATATTTCTTCCATCTTGTTTTGATGCTTTCTGCATCACTGAATATTTTGCTCATGGGAGCTTTCAGTATTTCAAATCGAATATTGATTTTTTTTTCTACAGTTCTTTCAGCTTGAGAAATGCTGAGTCTTTCCTTTGATTTTCTACATGCAGGTCTTTGAACATTTATTATATTACTTGACTCTGTCTTCTTGAGCTGCCCTTTGAAGTTTTCTGTTCAACTCTTTTATTTCCTCCATTTGCTTTAGCATCTCTAAGCTGGAGAGCAATTTTCCGAATCTCTTCTGCCTTCCATTTTGGTCTGTTCTTTTTCTCATCTTTTTAATGACCTCTTGCTTTTTTCCCATATGATGTTAATCCACAGTTCTTCTGGTCTTTAGCCATTAGTGTCTAATGCATTAAACCTGTATTTGAGATCATCTTATAAATTCAGGTGAGGTATGTCCAAGGTCATATTTTGGCTTATGTGGAATTGTTTTGATTTTCTTCAGCTTCAGCCTGAACTTGCATACAAGCAATTGATAGTCTGTTCCACAATCTGCCCCTGGCATTGTTTTGGCTGATGATATTTATGATCACCAGATGAGGTCCATGTGTATGATTGCTCTTCATATATATATATGGAGCTCTGGTAGCGTAGTGGTTACGAATCGGGCTGCGAACCTTAAGATCAGCGGTTCGAAACTACCAGCCACTCCGTGGGAGAAAGATGAGGCTTTCTACTCCCGTAAAGATTTACACCCTCGGAAACCCTGTACAGGGTCGCTATGGGTCGGAATCGATTTGACGGCACTTAACAACAACAACAACATATATATATATATTTTAAAGTTTTATTGTGAATTATGTGATAGTTTACATGGGAGAACATTAGTTTTACATTCATCCATGGTTACAATTCCTTCCATGCATCATCAACCAACCAAAGCCCACCGGTCGTCAGCACACAGTCCCTCTCCATCTCTGAGTCTAAAGTCCACAGTACTCCATCTCTCCACATCATCGTCTCTGCCTCCATCTCAGGCATCACTGCTTCTTTGGGTGGGGTCCCACTCTCTGCTCTTCTCTCTTGAGGGTCCCAGGGAGCTCTGCTCCTAGAATGCAAAGTTAATCACTCCCCTCCTTGCTACAAAATGTCTACCTTTACATTTTGAACCTTCACAAGCAGTCCTGATAAGAATTATTCACTATTGTATAACAAGAGACCTATTCACATTTCCTTTCATCAGCCCCGCCTAGACAGATTGGATACTACTCAGTGAATATTATACTTTCCTCCTGGCCCTCTGGATCTAGGTTCCCTCTTAAAAGCTTGTAAGCCTGTCACTTCTTGCCTTTGTAGCACCCCCATTTTGGGTAGTCAAGCATCTTAACATTATTTCCCCCTTCTCCCCATTCCAACCATATCCCAGAACCCTGTTGTTCCAAGGCAGTGCCTATATCTTTTTTTCACTTCTGTCCCATTTAGCTCATTCATATCTGTCTAGTTGTTCTCCCGTCTGCTTTGTTCTTCTGTTCCCCTCTCCCTACTTGTATATTGCCCCCTCCCCCCGACCCAAACTGTCCTGTGTCTACTCCCTGCCCAGTGCTCCACCTTCCCTTCCCGCCCTTAACCCTACCCCTACGTCCTAGCAGCTTGCTAAGAATCCACTTTAGTGGGACAGTATGGGTTCTTTTTCTTAGTCTTTTACGATAGTGGTCCTATGCAATATTTTTCCTTTTGTGATTGACTAATTTCACTCAACATAATGTCCTTAAAGTTCATCCATGTTAGAAAGTGGCATGCAGCTTCCTTCTTATTTTTCAAGGTAGCATATTACTCCATTGTGTGTATGTACCACAGCTTGTTTATCCATTTTTCAGTCAATGGGCATTTTGGCTGTCTCCATCTTTTTGCTATTGTAAATAGTGCAGCTATGAACATTGGTGTGCATATATCTTCCCGTGGTGTGGCTCGTTTTTCTTGTGGGTAAATACCAAGTAGAGAAATTGCTGGATCGAATGATATTTCTATTCTCAACCTTCTGAGGAAGCGCCATATTGCTTTTCAGAGAGGTTGGACCATTTTGCAGTCCCACCAACAATGCAGGAGTGTCCCAGTCTTTCCACATCCCCACCAGCATTTATTGTCCTCAACTTTTTTTTATCTTTGCTGTTATTGTTGGTGTGAGATGGTATCTCATTGTTGTTTTGATTTGCATCTCTCTAATGGCTAGCGATCCTGAACATTTCTTCATATGTTTGTTGGCTGCCTGGATTTGCACCCTGGTGAAGTGTCTGTTTGTATCCTGTGCCTATTTCTTTTTTTTTTTTTTTT
>NW_006409058.1:442501-445031 GCF_000296735.1 Chrysochloris asiatica | reverse complement strand
ACAAATTCCCCCAGCTGTGAGCCTTCCAACCTTCTAAGTATTCCTTTATATGTGGTTCAGAGTTCTGGGACCATCCCCTGAGCCTGCGTGTTCGGGTATTCTGTGTTGTTGTTGGCGGAGCTCTCTGCTGTACATCCACCCGATCCGCCATCTTGTTTGCTCTCTCCTGTGCCTATTTCTTAATTGGGTTATTTGTCTTAGTTTTGTAGATGTGTAGTATTTTCCTATATATTCTAGAGATGTGTCCCTTATTCGATATGTCATTGCCAAAGATTTTTTCCCAGTCTGTGGGTTCTCTTTTTACTCTCTTGGTGAAGTCTTTTGATGAACACAAGTTTTTAATTTTTAGTATGTCTCACTTGTTTATTTTGTCTATTTTTGTTTGTGTACTTTTCAAAATGTGTGGCAGCCTGTATATGCCCTGAATTAGTGCCCTCACGTTTGTCCCTATTTTTTCATTGATGATCTTCATAATTTTGGGATTCACATTTAGATCTTTGATCCATGATGAATTCATTTTTGTGTATGGCATGAGGCAAAAGACTTGTTTCAGTCTCTTACATATTGTTTTCCAGTTCTGCCAACACCATTTATTAAAGAGATTGTCTCTTTCCCATGCAATGTGCCTAAGCATTTTGTCAAAGATCATTTGGTTGTAGGTGGTTGGGTTGCTATCTGAATTCTTGATTCTGTTCCATTGATTAATGTCTCTTTCATTGTACCAGTTCCAGGCTGTTTTTACCACCGTAGCTGTGTAGTAAAGTTTTGAAATTGGGGATTGAGAGACCTCCAACCTTGTTCTTCATTTTAAGCAGTGTTTGCTTATCCTGGGTCTCTTTCCTTTCCATATAAAATTAGCAATTGTCCTTTCCATCTCTTTGAAGAATTTTGTTGTAATCTGGATTGGGATCACATTGTATGTGTAAATTGCTCTGGGTAGTGCCACTTAATTGGGCAGGGGGGAGGCTGCTCGGAAGGGCTGGTGGAGTCCGCGTCTGATGACATCAGATAGTCGATGTATTTCTCCTGTTCCCTGTGCCCTGGTTAAACTGCTTTTCCTGCTTACTACACGCATTGAGATTTCACGCTAAGGCAGAGAACCCTCCTCCTCTTCCCTTTTTCTTTTTCTTTTTTTTCTGTCTCCTGTGGCTTTGTCCACTTGAGATTCCGCTTTATTGGAAGTGCAGCTCTCCGTATGGGCTGGCTCAAGCCCCGCCCTCAAAGCTTTACAGGGGTCGAGGCAGTTGCTGCTCGCAGTGGCTGGCAAAAGTTCAAAATGCCAGAAATTCCTCCATGGTGTGATTTTTTTAAAAGTGAGTTCAGGAGGTAGATGCCCTATGTTTTATGGTGGTTGGAATGTTCTGAGTCCGCTACAGGACGGCCTCTTTTGTGAGGTTTCCTTCTTTGTCCCTGGAGTCCCTCTTACCTGTGTCTTCTTATCACAGTGGGGTACCAGACTCCCTATTGCCTTCTTGCTTGCATGGTTTTTGCTGAGAGATCTGAACTTAATCTGACTTACTTGCCATTGTATGTGATACTTCTGTTTTCCCTGGCTGCTTTCAGAAGTGTCTCCTTATCTTTGATTTTGGAGATTTTGACTATGATATGTCTTTGTGATTTTCTTTTGGGGTCTATCCTTCCTGGGGTTCGTTGAGCTTCTTGAATGTTTATCTTTCAGTTTTCAGGATGTAAGAGAAATTTTCTTCCAGCAGTTCTTCAACTATTTCCTCAGTGGACTTGTGTGATTCTTCCTGTTCTGGAATGCCTATACTTTTTAAGTTATTCCTCTTCATGATATCCAACATGAATCTTAGACTTTCTTCAGATTTTTTATCCTTTTTTCTGTTTGCGTTTCTATCTTAGTGGTTTTGAGAGATTTGTCTTCCAATTCACTGGTTCTGCCTTCCATCTTGTCTATTCTACTCCTTTGCCTTTCCAGAGTATTGTCTATTTCTGATATTCTGTTATTGATTATTTGAAACTCTTTCTATAGGCTTTGAATTGTTTCCAATGCTGTATCTATCTTATTTGATTGTTCCTGTAGCACTTTCCTGACTTCTTCCTTATTTTTCTCAACTCCATTGTAAAGGGTTTTGAAACATTTTATAATCATTTTTCTGAATTCCTTCTCAGGTATTTCCAAGGCCTGCCCTCCTTCCAGAATGGAGTTCAGGTCTAACTCTAGGTCATTTGTCTCAGACATTGTATCTTGTTTCTGGACATGTGCTGATATGGTCATCTACCTTTGTTTCTTGGACATGTTTAGTGTTTATCTGTGGCTTTAATACTTAATTGAGTATGCGTTTTGGTATTTTTTATGCTTTTTTATTGCTTCCATGTAGATGTGATCAACATGTGGGCTTCCTTTTTCACTCTCTTATTGCTTAACTCAGAGTAACTTTCACAGGTGTTATCTGTTTCCCTGGTATACGCCAATTGGTATTGGATTTTGCCTGGGTTTTGGTGTTTTTTAGAGTGTGATTGTAGCTTGGCTATATCACAGCAGTTGCTAACTCTTTTTTGTAATATA
>NW_006409058.1:437837-441950 GCF_000296735.1 Chrysochloris asiatica | reverse complement strand
CACCTTTGCTCTAAGGTTCCTGCAGCATTTTTCCTGGTGTTTCTGATCCCCCGCTTGGTCTTGCCATTTGGTCTCACCCAAGATGTCAGCTCTGGGCCTCTGAGCCTGGCAGATTCAAAAGTATGTGATTTCTTAGTTCAGCTTCAAGTTCCACAATCTATAAGTCTTCAAACTTTAAAAATATTCCTATCTCTGTGGTTCCGAGTTTTGGAGCTCTGCCTTGGATCTATTATGCCTCGTATTCTGTGGTATTGCTGACAGCAAACTTCACTGCACCTGCACCCTAGCCGCCATCAAGCCCCACCTCCAACAACACAGATCTTTCCTATTGTTTTAAAATGGTGTTTGTAATGAATAAATCATTGATTTTTCAAAATTCTATCATGTGATCTCAAGCATAATTTCTAACACCAAGGTCATATTTGCCAATTGATCTTTCCTATTTGTTTCAAACCTTTCCATTCCAATCACCAGTAATTATTAGTACATCTTGATTACATGTTTGATCAGTTTCAGACTGTAGAAGTTGGTAGAATTCTTCAATTTCATCTATACTGGTTCATGTGTAAATTTCAACTATCATGGTATTAACTTCTCTTCCTTATAATTGTATGAATACTATTCTATCACAGACAGCATTGTACTTCAACATAAACCTTGAAATATTTTTTGATGGTGAATGCTAAGCCATTCCTCTTTAATTTGCCATTCCCAGTATAGTATACAATTGTCTGATTCAAAATGGCCCATACCAACCCATCTCAACTCACTAATTCCTAGAATATCAATATTTCTAAATTCCATTTCATTTTTGACAACTTCCAATTTTCTATGATTCATATTTGGAACATTCCATGTTGACTATTAATGGATGGTTGCAGCTATTTCTCCTAATTTTGCAATGTGCCCCATCAGCAAGTGAAGGCCCTGAAAGCTTTACTCCATCTGTGTCATCATGGTCAACTTTCCTTTGAGGAGGCAGCTCTTCTCCAGTCATATTTTGAGTGTCTTCAAACATGAAAACTCATTTCCAGGCACTATATCTGACAGTATTCTAATACTATTTATAATGTTTTCATCTCCTGGCACTATATCTGACAATGTTCAGCTGCTATTCATAAGGTTTTCAGTGGCTGAACATTCAGCAATATTGGCCTCTTCTACTTCCTACTCTGTAAGCTCCGCTGAAATCTGTCCACCATAGTTGTATCCTGCTGGTATTTAAAATACCAGGCATATAGCTTCCAGCATCACAACAACATGCAAGGCACCACAGTACAACAAACTGACAGACAAGTCATGGCAGTTTGCTAATATGTTCTCCTTAAATGTTATTCCTTTTTACTTTTTGTATTGACTATTTTAGTTGATTAAGTATGTGTTAACTCATCTTTGTGCAAAGATGCAACTATATGTTGCCATAGAATTTATTGTGAAAAAGGAAAAATTTCTATATAACATTGCTTCTCACCTTATTCACTTCCCTTTAATTTTGCAAAATTCATGCAATATCCATGTTTGTTTAATTAGTTCCCTATTTTCCCTCATATCAGAAGCCAAGAACACTTTCCTGAAACTCCAGACCCTTTCCTACCTTTTCACTGTATTAAACATCACCTTCCTGTGTCCTAGTCCATGAAAGTACTGCATGTAGTAAGTTTATCAATGGGTTAAATTACATGCATATATATTCTAGGTAATGCTATAGCCAATAATCTGTTACCTGTCTCTGAAAAGGTATAAATGTGGTTAAGAAGCTAATGCATAAGTTGAAGGGAAAGTAGATGGCAGTTTGGAATATGATTCCCAAAGTGAGCAACTATTAATAGTGGGAAACAAAATAAAATGCTTACAACAAACAGATTATAGAATAGGCTCATTGTCTACAATATAACCAGGGTCATTTGATGTAACTGGAGATAACTATTGTTCTTGTTGGGTGCCAATGAGTTAATTCTGATCCACAGCAACACTTTGTGACTGAATGGAACTGTTGTTTTTAGGTACTGTCAAGTTGGTTCTAACTCATAGTGACCATATGTGCAACAGAACAAATATTGCCTCATCCTGTTCCATCCTCACAATCATTCCTATGATTAAATCCATTGTTACAGCCACTGACCTTGTGCTTTATAAAACATGATTTCTCTCCTGATAACATGTTCATAGTATGTGAGACTGCCCCATAGGAGATACATTCAAACAGATCAAGCCTTTGTTTTAGTTAATAGTTACTTCCCAACCTCTTTTGTATAGAATGGTTCCTCGCTAACTATAGGCCCCATGTGCAAAGTTTGAAATGCTTTCTTACTGTGGTTAATTATAGATGAAAGTTGTGATAGGGAAGAATGATTCCTATAAATTGCTTGGAGCCCTGGCCTGCATATTGCCAAATTGCAGCAGAGTGAGCTAGCCATTATCTTAACTAATTTCTTGTGGACAAGCTATTCAAGTTTGTTTGAAGACTTTTGTACATGGATTTTATGCCATCTAATTTAATTTGTTGTTCCTTCCTTGTTCTTGGCTAGCTCTAGATTGTTTAGATTACCTTTTATTATGAATTATGTTTTCCCCAACCTTCTAAACTATGTGTTAGAATCCTAACCCCTATACACTTTTTGTTTTGTTTTGTTTTTTAGAAGGTGGATAGGGGTGGGACACAATTGAATACTTTATTTTATCCTCGGTCTTCTACACTAACCTAGTTTGCTTATGGAAAAGCCATCTGTTGTCAACAGACCAGTCTATCTTAATTTTACAGTTATCATTAGTATATTGTTTTTCCAAAAGAAAAAATGTGCAAGCAGGTTTACACATTTCTCAATATTCTTGGTAGTCTTGACCTGTGTGAGTGCAAGTACTAGTCTTGGAAGCAATTTCAGAGAGTGAATAAAACATTGGCTTGAGATTATCTGTAAAGAACACCAATACAGCTGTGCTCATTTATGAATTTCTTGTTAGTGATGCACAACAAGAAGGAGAAAAGACCTTTGTTGATTCATATTTACAAGTTCCTTTTTAAGGGCACTTGGAGTAATCTCCAAACTAAGAAATGGGGCAGAAATAATTTCTTTTCCAACCATATCACTGAGGATCAAGTGTCCTGGATGTGTGAGACACCTCATGGGTATGGTGTTGGACTGTGATCTCAGGATAGGAAAAGCAAGTTGCTGTCCAGGTCCAGGTTGTTGTGAGCAGCACAGCCTTTTCCTGTATTTCCCTCTGATCTCACACTGCCAGGAGTCTTCTACAGGATTTTCCTCCCCAACTGTTGTAACCACAGTTCTTCTTGCTTAATGTTTCATCCAGTTACTCTCAGTCATACTTTCAGCATTATGATTTTTTTGGTACTTCCCCTCCTCCTGAAAATGTAAAAGACAACATCTCCAAAGTTGCTGGATATATACCACTTCCTGAACACTTGCAAAATGGGCTCACTTGAAATGCCAGCATGGTTCATTCCAAAAAGAGGCTAAGGAGTGGCTTCTTGAGTTGGGCTGAGTGCCAGGTTCCTGCCCAGCAGTGAGTAGGCATACTGGATCTATACACTGTCATTCAGCCATTTTAGACTATCATGTTTGCTGCCACCAGAAACTGCAAGGTCAGGGACTCTAGGATGACAACCATGACAGTGTGAATGCTTTCTAGGGAGCTCTCTACTGACTTTCTGACTTGGCACCAGAAGTTGTTCAGAATCAGCACCACTCACTGGTTGGATACTGTACCAGTCCTCTGTCTCCACACCGCTTCAACCAGTCCTGCATCATCCATTTATATTGGTGGCAGCAGATTCCCAGCTCACTGGAGAACTTCCTAGATGGAGGTAGGGGGAAATCTGTCCCTCACAAAATGATGTAGGAAGATAATTTCCTTCCATCAACTATAACAGTAAGCATTGCTGTAATTTTCAGTTTTCCACTGAAGGTGAAAACATTCAGTGTTCCCATGTTCTGTTCGAACAACTGCTTCTTGATCTAGGTACAGATTTCTTAGAAGTACAATTAAGTGTTCCAGAATACTCATACTTCTCAATGTTGTCCATAGCTTGTCATGATCCACACAATCGAAAGCCTTTGCGTAGTCAATAAAGCACAGGTAAACATCCTTCTGATA
>NW_006409058.1:427632-436272 GCF_000296735.1 Chrysochloris asiatica | reverse complement strand
CCAAGAAACAACATTCTTATCAATAGAGAAAAGATTGAAGTTATCAAGGACTTCATTCTTCTTACATTAACCATCAACACTCATGGAAGCAGCAGCCAAGAAATCAAACAACGTTTAAGCAAATCTGCTGCAAAAGACCTTTTTAAAGTGTTGAAGAGCAAAGATATCAGCTTGAGGACTAAGGTACACCTGACCCAAGCCATGGTATTTTCAATAACCTCATAAGAATGTGAAAACTAGACAGTGAAATTAGGAAGGCTGTAGAAGAATTGATGCTTTTGAGTTATGGTGTTGGAGGAGAATATTGAAAATGCCAAAGACTGCCAAAAGAACCAACAGTTCTGTGTTGGAGGAAGTGCATCCAGAGTGCTCCTTGGATGCTAGGATGACCAAACTTCATCTCTCATACTTCAGACATGTTGTCAGGAGGGACCAGTCGCTGGTGGAGGATCATGGAAAAAGAGACCCCCAGTGAGATGGTTGGAAAAGTGGCAGCATCAATGGGCTCAAGCATGGCAACAATTGTGAGGTTGGCCCAGGATCAGTCAGTGTTTTGTTCTGTTGTGCAATAGGTTCGCTATGAGTTGGTACCGACTCAATGGCACCTAACAACAACAATGTCAGTTGGATCTGGAAGGTCAATGGTTCAAGTTTACCAGTAACTCCGCAGATACCCTATACTGGGTCGCTATAGGTCGGAACCAACTTGATGGCACTTAACAACAGTGTATGACTAATATGGGTTTTCCCCCGTGATTGTCCATAGTCACCCATGATAGCACCACAACATTTAGTATGGATTATACCTCAACATAAAGGAAACAAAGACCTCACCACTGGACCAATAAGCAGCATCACGATAAACAAAGAAAATACTGAAGTTACCAAGGATTTCATTTTTCTTGAATTAAAAATCAACACTCATGGCAGCAGCAGCCAAGAAATCTAATGCCACATTGCAATGGCCAAATCTGTTTCAAAAGACCTCTTTAAAGTGTTACAAAGCACTTTGAGGACTAAGGTGTGCCTGACTCAAGCCATGGTATTTTCAAAAACTCGTATACACTTAAAAAGACAATGAATAGAGACTGAAAAATTGATGCCTTTGAATTATGGTGTGGACAAAAAATACTGAATATTACATGGACTGTCAGAAGAACAGACAGATATGTTTTCAAAGAAATATAATCAGCATGCCTCTTATAAGCAAGAATGGTGAGATTTTACCTCACATACTTTGGACATGTTATCAGGAGGGAAAAGGACATTAAAGTTGGTAGAAGAAAAAAATCAGTGAGTTGGAAGGACACAGTGACTGCAAAAATGGGCTCTATACGGCTATTGTGAGGATACTGCAGGAGCGGATAGTGTTTTGTTCAGTTGTACATAGGTTCACTATGAGTGGGAACTGACTCATCGGCACCAAACAACAACATACCTATGGATATAATTTCATCTAATGTAATGCATCATTTTCCGTAATGCAGTCTGATGTAGTATGATCAGTAAATTGAAGTCATATCACTATAGTTCCACTATTATCTATAGGATTTCACCAGTTCCTTCTTCCTAGACTGCTTTAGTCTGGAAGGTCTGCCAAAGCCTGTCCACTACAGGACCTCATTAGTATGTGAAATACCAATGGCATAGCATCCTGTATCACAACAGCATGCAAGACATCAGAGTACAACAAACTCTACATCCACAGTATTATTCAAAATACCTTCTGACATTCATTTTAGTGGTTTAATTCTTTCTTGTGTTTTTTCTCTTTAACTTTTTATTGTGGATTGAGTGAAGGTTAACAGACAAGATCATCAGCTTTACAGTCAACAAACCATGCACCTTGTTTCAGTTAAGTTATTACAATCCCCTTCTTGCACCAACAGTTAACCTGCTTATTTCCTGTGGCTTCTCTTTTAAAACTTGTATTTCACAAATGAGCAGAGCAAAAAATTGATGTACACATACAAAACAAAAAATATGTATTTATTTAAATGTCCTAAGGGCATATTCTGCAAGCCAGCCTCCCGCCCCACAGGTACACAGCCTTACTCATTTCATGGCCATAGACCTGCAGCTGCTCTATCTCTCCATGTGCTCGCCTCTGCCACAATCTCTGCTATGCTGCTTTTCTAGGTAAGATCTTACACTCCACTCATGCTATTCCTTCTTGATGATCCTGGGATAGTCTGTTCCTAAAATGAAAGTGAGCTACTATCCCCTTTTAACTACACATCTTCTACAATTGCATTTGTGATAATCACAATTAATCCTGATAATAATTACTCACAATCCAATCATTAAATCCTATCAAGATCATCTCCCATTCTCTTTTACAAGATCCATCTGGAGAAGAGGAAAACTATTTAGTGGGGATTCTACCTTATCCACTAGCTCTGAAACTAAGCACACTCATAAAAGTTTGTTAGCCAGCCACTTCATGCCTTTATAGCCCCCACATTTTTTATAATCAATGTCTAGATTGCCCATACCTATCAATCCAGTGCACTGAGGAAACAAGTTTTTTCCTTAATATGAAGAATCCTTACATTCCGGTTGGAATTTTGAGCAAATGTCTCCATGAGCAAAGTTTCAGTTCATCAAATTGTAGCAATTTACACTTGCTCACAGTAATCAAGCATCTTCCTCTTCATCTGGTCCAGTTCTAGTCAGCTAGTCATCCAAGCAAGGCCAAATGAGTATTACCTTTTGGAAGTTTAAGTATACCTCTCTGCACTTCAGACCAGCTGGCTGCTTCACACTCAGCTCTAGCCCCCTAGTGGTTATGTCAGTGTATTGGGCTAAAAAGTTCAATCATCTGTAAACTTTAGACCAGCCAGGCTTTCCTCTTTTCTCTCTTTCATTTAGAGATCAACGGGTGTAAATGGATCATTGTCAAACTAAGCCCATGTCTTCATTGCTGCATATCCTCCACTTCCACTCACAAGTAGACTGCTGAAGGGTTCCCTCTGAGTTTTTCTTATAAGGGGGTTTTCCCTGGTGGGCTTATTTTTCTTGCCTTGATGCTTCCAGAGCAAATAGCTTGCTTGATAGTCTTACAGCCAAACAGTCCCCTTGTTTACTTCAGTTCTTTCTTTTAATAAGATTCTTCTGTTCTCTCAGCAGTTCTGGGTTAGTCTACATGTCTTTTCAAGTGGTAATGTTCCTCCTCATCAGGTTCTGGGTGAAGCCTAAGGTCCCACAAAAGGTTAACAAGAAACTTATTTCCCTGATCAAATTCTAATTTCCCTTTTAGAAAATCCAATCAGTTATAGGCTGAAATCAAGCCTACAAGCTTTTTGTCATCTGTAGGAGAAATATGAGACTTTCTACTCCCACAAAGATTTACAGCTTTGTAAACCCTTTATGGAGATGCCATGAATCAGAACTGATTTAATGGTACATAACAATAATGCTTAGGATAATGATCTTAAAGTGCTTCATTTGTGATAACTTCTAATTTTCCTTGATTCATACTTTGCATACTCCATATTCCAGTTATTAAAGGAACAGCTGTTCCTTATTTTGAGTCATGTCACATCAGCATGTGAAGGTCCAGAAGACTACTCCATCCACATCATTAAGGTCAACTCTACTCTGAGGAGTCAGCTTTTCCACAGTAATATTTTGAGTGCCTTCTAACTTGAGGGGCTCATTTTCCAACACTATATAAGACAAATACTCTGTGGTTATCCATAAGGTATTCATTGTGTGATTTTGTAAAGCTGTCTGTTTTCCTAATCTGTCTCAGTTTGGAAGTTCCACTGAACCTGTCCACCATGTGTGGGATTTTGAGATTCTAGTGGCATAACTTCCAGCATCATAGTAACTCTCAAGTCACCACAGTACAAGCTAACATGTGGTAAGGAATACTGACAGAGTTCAATCATCATTAGTCAATTATTATTAGCAGTAATTGAGGTCCTAGTCCATGTTAAAGTTAAGTCTCAAATTATTTAGATTTCTTCCTTTCCTCTTTTCATTGTTATGTAAAAAGCGTTACTCTAAGAAGCTGGTAGAAAAATAAGGAGATATTTATTTAACAATTTCCAGAATAAGGTGACCAAAAAGAGGATCTTTTAAAAAATTCAGTGCTAAATTCAGTAAGATTTTCTTTAATGCCTATGCTGGGCTAGCCATATTAAGAGATTTTCACATAGTATGTCAGTTTTTATATCTGATGTAAAATCACAAAGCTTAGGAAAGATTATCATAGATCTTGGCCCCATTAACACATTTAATCTACAGTGATATTCCCTTGATGGTCTGATTTTATGTCCACACATGGTCCAAGTTGCTGTAAGGCATCTAATAAGTCAGAGAAACTGCTCTTTAGATCTAGAGCTGTAAAGAGACATTAGAATCACAGTGGAAAACAAAACAAGTTTCATAAGGAAAATAATCTTAGTTATAAGAACATGAGTTAGTTTTAAAATGTAAATATAATTAATAATAACAAACTCCTATTTAAATAAACATTGCAGATATAGATTAAAATGGAATTCAGTTCTGTGTCTCCATTTGCAAATCTGTGAAGTAGGAAATCATAAATGTAATGATTATAGCAATACAAATTTCTTTTTAAATGACTAAATTAATGATGGACTTGCATTTAAGTACATACTTTATCCCTTCTCCTTTTCTGTATCCCCTGCAAAATGAAAGAGAACAATGAACAGTAAGGAAACATTTTTAGAAAAAGAACCTATTGTTTGCTATAATTTGGTTCCTTAGAAGCAGCATATATATATAGTAAATGAAAGTATCTTCAAGTGCTTCAGGTAAGCAGATCAAGCACTCAATATTTTATACATAAAAATCAACATCAGACCAGAGTTTGTGGGAGTTATGGAGCTGGTTCCAATTTTTTTTTTAAACTTTTATTGTGAATTGATTGAAGGTTTACATAACAGATCAACAGTTTTACATTCAACAAATCATATACTTTACTTCATTATATGGTTGCATGGTTGCATTCCCCCTCCATGCCCCAACAGTTAACAGCATTTACTTCTATTCACTGTAACTACTGCATTCCTCCCTGTGTCTCCCTCCACCCCCATCTTTCCTCTGCCAACGTTTTTCCCCTTGTATATTGCCTGCCCTGTCACCCATGTCAATGCATCTATACTATAGCATATGTATCATGTCCTTCTCCTCCCTCCCAAACCCTCATAGATTGCTTCTTTTATGAAGAAAATCACCCTCTCTCTCTCTTTTTTTGATCCCTTGATGTAAAAAAAAAAAAAATCACACAGGGATATATAATCATTGACAAACCAAGGGACACATTCTGGAAGCCAGTCTCTTGGCCACCAGCATACAGCCTTTCTCTTTCCATATGTCTAGAGTCCTCAGCTGCTCTATTTCTCCATGCCATCACCTCTGCCTCCAAATCTGGTGTCACCCCTTCTCTGTTTAGGTTCCCCTATTCAGTTCATACTCTTTTCTCTTGATGGTCCTAGGGTCCTCTGTTCCTGGAATGTAACTACTCCTCCCTTTTTATTACACAACTTCTACATTTACAATTGTGACAATCACAATTAGGTATGATAACAATTACTCACTATTGAATCAAAGAATCCTATCCCCATCTCCTTTCACCAGATCCATCTAGACCTTAAGAAAACTGTTCAGTGGGGATTCTACTGTCTCCTGCACACTCTGAAACTAAATCCCCTCTTGAAAACTTGTAAGCCAGCCACTCTGTGCCTTATAGCTTCCCCATTTTAGGTAGTCAATGACTAAGTTGCCTGTCCCTATCAACCATGCATATAGAGGCAATAGGTTTGATCCTTGGTATGGAGATTCCTTCCCTCTCCATTGGTATTTTGATCTACTGCATCCATAAGTATAGATCAAGTTCATCAGATTATAGCTATTTACCTTTCTCTAGTCTCTGGTAGCATAGTGGTTACGAGTTGGGCTGCCAACCTCAAGGTCAGCAGTCCAAAACTACCAGTGGTTTCACACAAGAAAGATGAAGCGTTCCACTCCCTTAAACATTTACAGCCTTGGAAATCCTGTGCAGGGTCACTATGAGTCAGAACTGACTCCATGGTACTTTACAACAGCAACAACAAGTCTAGTTCTGGTCATCGAAGCTAGGTCAAATGGGTACCATCTGCAAGTTTGGGCATTCTTGTGTGTCTCCTCTCCCTTCACATAAGCTGGACGCTTCACACTCATCTCTAAGCTTCTGTGACTAGGTCATTCTCCATGGGCTCAGGAGTTCCCAAGTCTCACTACATATTGGACCCACCAGCTATTCCTCTACTCTCTCTCATCTCAAAGTCGATGGGAGTTTATGGAATGTGGTCAAAGTAAGACCGTATCTTCATTGCCTTTCCCCCATTTCTGCTCACAAGTATAACAACACTGTCACCAGTAATCTTACATGCTTGCTCATGTGTTCCCTTTTAGTTTTAGTCTTGAGCAGGGTTTGTCTTGAAAGGACTTAATTTCTTGCCTTGATGGCTCCCTGGTGAACAATTTGCTTGTTCTTGTAGTAGCCAATCAGACTGACATTTTTGTTTTTCATTTTTCCTGCTGGTCTTTCTTTCAAGAAGTGTCTTCTGTCTCTCTAGCCATTCCGGGCTGATATGGTGTGTTTTTAACAGGTGTTGGCTTTACACACTGTTCTTGTATACAGTAAGTAGCTGGTGCTGGTCTTTGCCTTTTATGGTGAGGGTTTACAGGGTATAAATGCAGCTTGGCTGTATGGCCAGAGCTTCTGTCCCTTGTTAGGTAGGGCAGGAATAAAAACTCCTGCCTAAGTAGGAGTGCCAAATTCATAGCTAAATCCCAAAATCAGATGTCATAAGAACCTGCCAAAGATTAGACTCCAGAGCCAACTGGGACTTCTGGCTACTTTGTCTTTCAGGCTACTTTCTCTTTGCACGGTAGGAAAATCCTTCCTCTGTGAAAGCCAGGATGACACTATCAATTGTACCCTGTGGGCACAGTGCTGGACCCTTTTAGGAGTGTGCTCCCATCTATGTGAAGAACACCTGGGCTGGGCAGAGAGAATGTCATACAAGAGCAGAAGGAAAAAAAACAAACAAACCGCCTTCACACCTTTCTTTCCAAAATTCATTGGGTGGTTTTACGGCTGTAGCAGGCTCATTGTGGCCCTGCCCACTGCCATCCGCAGAGGCTGCAGACTATTGGCAGCAATGTGATTCCGATTTTACTCTCTTTACTATCACCCCTTCAGATTTCTCCGCTGGTAGGTCCTGGAAATTATGTCTCCCTATTAAATATTAATTTTAAAGCTCCAGGACTGTCCTGGCAAAGCGTTTTTCTTGTTTTTTCCATGCCTCTGCCAAGGAGACTTTGTAGGGTCCCTCAACTTATCCCACCCCTAACTGGAAGTCCCCCAGAACAAAAATTCTTGATACCGATCCTTCCTTTTAATGATAATTGCTCTTTGGGATGTGCGTGCTGGCCTCAAAAAGATTTGCAGCTAAGAACAGCAAAAAGAACTTACCGTAGGATAGTTGTTGTTATTAAGTGGCATCAAGTCAATTCTGACCCATAGCAACCTTGTATAGGGTTTCCAAGGAGCAGCTGGTGAGTTTGAACCGCCTACCTTGCAGTTCAAACGACTTTGCAGTCTGACGTATTAGCCCACAGCGCCACACCATAGTAGTCAACTCTAAGTCTATTAAGTCTATTATAGGTGAGAGGAAAAATAATATGAAGACCACCAAGCAAATATGCTCCTACTTAAAGTCTCTGAACTATTTCTATTTAAAGTGACTACATCTTATTTATCTTTAGATCATCAGAACCTAGCAAATAGGTACTCATTAACTAGAAGCACAGTGAAGAAAAACCCGTATCTGTCCAACTAAATTGTACTAGAATAAATTTATATTGGCTCACCATGAATCTACATGAATTCTACTCCTACAAAATACTTGATAGGCTACAGTTATTAATGCTGTTTCATGTCTATAAATATACTTAATTGCTTTTTTATATAATAAAAAACAAAATGTCAACAATTAAAAAAAAAAAATCACACCTTCTTCCTTTAGAACTTTTGGAATTAATTCCAGTAATCATCTGATTGGACTTGACATTAAGTGTTTTTCAGATTGTGTAGAATCACCCAACTCCAATCATGATGCTTTTAATTGGCTTCTGTTGTCAATCCATTCTTCAAGTCATTATCAAATTCCCAGGTAGAAATTGGTAGAGGACTGAGATAAAAAGGAATCGTTTTTGTATATAGTCATGTAGTGAACACAATTAAGACATAAGGACATCATTGCAACAGATTAAATCTTTGGTCTTGGTTAAAGTAAAATTTCACCTTAGAATCTTTCTGGTTTCCTTTAGGCTCACTGTTCTATGATTTAGTTCTATTTCAATAGATGTGAATGGGCTTCAAACAGTACGTGGGAAAAGTTTCATTACCATTTAGTTCTATTTTCCACAAACTTTTTGAAGATTTCTCATATGACACTAGTCATACATTTTGCTGTAGGTTGGTGAGTCCTTAGTAAATAGCCAAATACTGCTTCACTTCTTACTCCGTATCTATACTGGAGACAGAAGTTTAGAAAACTTGCTCAAAAAAAGGCCCAAATGAAGCTTTCACTTTAAAAAAAAAACAACAACTTTTTATTG
>NW_006409058.1:417546-427532 GCF_000296735.1 Chrysochloris asiatica | reverse complement strand
AGAAAAATAAGGAGATATTTATTTAACAATTTCCAGAATAAGGTGACCAAAAAGAGGATCTTTTAAAAAATTCAGTGCTAAATTCAGTAAGATTTTCTTTAATGCCTATGCTGGGCTAGCCATATTAAGAGATTTTCACATAGTATGTCAGTTTTTATATCTGATGTAAAATCACAAAGCTTAGGAAAGATTATCATAGATCTTGGCCCCATTAACACATTTAATCTACAGTGATATTCCCTTGATGGTCTGATTTTATGTCCACACATGGTCCAAGTTGCTGTAAGGCATCTAATAAGTCAGAGAAACTGCTCTTTAGATCTAGAGCTGTAAAGAGACATTAGAATCACAGTGGAAAACAAAACAAGTTTCATAAGGAAAATAATCTTAGTTATAAGAACATGAGTTAGTTTTAAAATGTAAATATAATTAATAATAACAAACTCCTATTTAAATAAACATTGCAGATATAGATTAAAATGGAATTCAGTTCTGTGTCTCCATTTGCAAATCTGTGAAGTAGGAAATCATAAATGTAATGATTATAGCAATACAAATTTCTTTTTAAATGACTAAATTAATGATGGACTTGCATTTAAGTACATACTTTATCCCTTCTCCTTTTCTGTATCCCCTGCAAAATGAAAGAGAACAATGAACAGTAAGGAAACATTTTTAGAAAAAGAACCTATTGTTTGCTATAATTTGGTTCCTTAGAAGCAGCATATATATATAGTAAATGAAAGTATCTTCAAGTGCTTCAGGTAAGCAGATCAAGCACTCAATATTTTATACATAAAAATCAACATCAGACCAGAGTTTGTGGGAGTTATGGAGCTGGTTCCAATTTTTTTTTTAAACTTTTATTGTGAATTGATTGAAGGTTTACATAACAGATCAACAGTTTTACATTCAACAAATCATATACTTTACTTCATTATATGGTTGCATGGTTGCATTCCCCCTCCATGCCCCAACAGTTAACAGCATTTACTTCTATTCACTGTAACTACTGCATTCCTCCCTGTGTCTCCCTCCACCCCCATCTTTCCTCTGCCAACGTTTTTCCCCTTGTATATTGCCTGCCCTGTCACCCATGTCAATGCATCTATACTATAGCATATGTATCATGTCCTTCTCCTCCCTCCCAAACCCTCATAGATTGCTTCTTTTATGAAGAAAATCACCCTCTCTCTCTCTTTTTTTGATCCCTTGATGTAAAAAAAAAAAAAATCACACAGGGATATATAATCATTGACAAACCAAGGGACACATTCTGGAAGCCAGTCTCTTGGCCACCAGCATACAGCCTTTCTCTTTCCATATGTCTAGAGTCCTCAGCTGCTCTATTTCTCCATGCCATCACCTCTGCCTCCAAATCTGGTGTCACCCCTTCTCTGTTTAGGTTCCCCTATTCAGTTCATACTCTTTTCTCTTGATGGTCCTAGGGTCCTCTGTTCCTGGAATGTAACTACTCCTCCCTTTTTATTACACAACTTCTACATTTACAATTGTGACAATCACAATTAGGTATGATAACAATTACTCACTATTGAATCAAAGAATCCTATCCCCATCTCCTTTCACCAGATCCATCTAGACCTTAAGAAAACTGTTCAGTGGGGATTCTACTGTCTCCTGCACACTCTGAAACTAAATCCCCTCTTGAAAACTTGTAAGCCAGCCACTCTGTGCCTTATAGCTTCCCCATTTTAGGTAGTCAATGACTAAGTTGCCTGTCCCTATCAACCATGCATATAGAGGCAATAGGTTTGATCCTTGGTATGGAGATTCCTTCCCTCTCCATTGGTATTTTGATCTACTGCATCCATAAGTATAGATCAAGTTCATCAGATTATAGCTATTTACCTTTCTCTAGTCTCTGGTAGCATAGTGGTTACGAGTTGGGCTGCCAACCTCAAGGTCAGCAGTCCAAAACTACCAGTGGTTTCACACAAGAAAGATGAAGCGTTCCACTCCCTTAAACATTTACAGCCTTGGAAATCCTGTGCAGGGTCACTATGAGTCAGAACTGACTCCATGGTACTTTACAACAGCAACAACAAGTCTAGTTCTGGTCATCGAAGCTAGGTCAAATGGGTACCATCTGCAAGTTTGGGCATTCTTGTGTGTCTCCTCTCCCTTCACATAAGCTGGACGCTTCACACTCATCTCTAAGCTTCTGTGACTAGGTCATTCTCCATGGGCTCAGGAGTTCCCAAGTCTCACTACATATTGGACCCACCAGCTATTCCTCTACTCTCTCTCATCTCAAAGTCGATGGGAGTTTATGGAATGTGGTCAAAGTAAGACCGTATCTTCATTGCCTTTCCCCCATTTCTGCTCACAAGTATAACAACACTGTCACCAGTAATCTTACATGCTTGCTCATGTGTTCCCTTTTAGTTTTAGTCTTGAGCAGGGTTTGTCTTGAAAGGACTTAATTTCTTGCCTTGATGGCTCCCTGGTGAACAATTTGCTTGTTCTTGTAGTAGCCAATCAGACTGACATTTTTGTTTTTCATTTTTCCTGCTGGTCTTTCTTTCAAGAAGTGTCTTCTGTCTCTCTAGCCATTCCGGGCTGATATGGTGTGTTTTTAACAGGTGTTGGCTTTACACACTGTTCTTGTATACAGTAAGTAGCTGGTGCTGGTCTTTGCCTTTTATGGTGAGGGTTTACAGGGTATAAATGCAGCTTGGCTGTATGGCCAGAGCTTCTGTCCCTTGTTAGGTAGGGCAGGAATAAAAACTCCTGCCTAAGTAGGAGTGCCAAATTCATAGCTAAATCCCAAAATCAGATGTCATAAGAACCTGCCAAAGATTAGACTCCAGAGCCAACTGGGACTTCTGGCTACTTTGTCTTTCAGGCTACTTTCTCTTTGCACGGTAGGAAAATCCTTCCTCTGTGAAAGCCAGGATGACACTATCAATTGTACCCTGTGGGCACAGTGCTGGACCCTTTTAGGAGTGTGCTCCCATCTATGTGAAGAACACCTGGGCTGGGCAGAGAGAATGTCATACAAGAGCAGAAGGAAAAAAAACAAACAAACCGCCTTCACACCTTTCTTTCCAAAATTCATTGGGTGGTTTTACGGCTGTAGCAGGCTCATTGTGGCCCTGCCCACTGCCATCCGCAGAGGCTGCAGACTATTGGCAGCAATGTGATTCCGATTTTACTCTCTTTACTATCACCCCTTCAGATTTCTCCGCTGGTAGGTCCTGGAAATTATGTCTCCCTATTAAATATTAATTTTAAAGCTCCAGGACTGTCCTGGCAAAGCGTTTTTCTTGTTTTTTCCATGCCTCTGCCAAGGAGACTTTGTAGGGTCCCTCAACTTATCCCACCCCTAACTGGAAGTCCCCCAGAACAAAAATTCTTGATACCGATCCTTCCTTTTAATGATAATTGCTCTTTGGGATGTGCGTGCTGGCCTCAAAAAGATTTGCAGCTAAGAACAGCAAAAAGAACTTACCGTAGGATAGTTGTTGTTATTAAGTGGCATCAAGTCAATTCTGACCCATAGCAACCTTGTATAGGGTTTCCAAGGAGCAGCTGGTGAGTTTGAACCGCCTACCTTGCAGTTCAAACGACTTTGCAGTCTGACGTATTAGCCCACAGCGCCACACCATAGTAGTCAACTCTAAGTCTATTAAGTCTATTATAGGTGAGAGGAAAAATAATATGAAGACCACCAAGCAAATATGCTCCTACTTAAAGTCTCTGAACTATTTCTATTTAAAGTGACTACATCTTATTTATCTTTAGATCATCAGAACCTAGCAAATAGGTACTCATTAACTAGAAGCACAGTGAAGAAAAACCCGTATCTGTCCAACTAAATTGTACTAGAATAAATTTATATTGGCTCACCATGAATCTACATGAATTCTACTCCTACAAAATACTTGATAGGCTACAGTTATTAATGCTGTTTCATGTCTATAAATATACTTAATTGCTTTTTTATATAATAAAAAACAAAATGTCAACAATTAAAAAAAAAAAATCACACCTTCTTCCTTTAGAACTTTTGGAATTAATTCCAGTAATCATCTGATTGGACTTGACATTAAGTGTTTTTCAGATTGTGTAGAATCACCCAACTCCAATCATGATGCTTTTAATTGGCTTCTGTTGTCAATCCATTCTTCAAGTCATTATCAAATTCCCAGGTAGAAATTGGTAGAGGACTGAGATAAAAAGGAATCGTTTTTGTATATAGTCATGTAGTGAACACAATTAAGACATAAGGACATCATTGCAACAGATTAAATCTTTGGTCTTGGTTAAAGTAAAATTTCACCTTAGAATCTTTCTGGTTTCCTTTAGGCTCACTGTTCTATGATTTAGTTCTATTTCAATAGATGTGAATGGGCTTCAAACAGTACGTGGGAAAAGTTTCATTACCATTTAGTTCTATTTTCCACAAACTTTTTGAAGATTTCTCATATGACACTAGTCATACATTTTGCTGTAGGTTGGTGAGTCCTTAGTAAATAGCCAAATACTGCTTCACTTCTTACTCCGTATCTATACTGGAGACAGAAGTTTAGAAAACTTGCTCAAAAAAAGGCCCAAATGAAGCTTTCACTTTAAAAAAAAAAAAACAACTTTTTATTGTGAATTGAGTGATAGTTTACATGGGAGAACATCAGCTTTACATTCATCCTATCATATTTCATATCATTGCATGATTACAATCTCCTCCATGCATCATTATTCAACAGCATTTGCCTCTCTTCCTTCTGTGTGTGTGTGTGTTTTTTTTTTTTGTTGTTGTTGTTTCATGTACACTGAAGCACTCAGGAATATATAATCATTCAAACAACCAAAGGGCAAACCTGAAAGCCTGTCCCCCAGCCACCAGCACCCAGCATCTCTCCTTTCTTGAGACTACAGTCCTCAGCCACTCAATCTCTCCATGTCATTGTCTTGTCCTTCATCTCTGGGATTGCTGCTTCTCTGGATAGAGTCCTGAACTTTGGTCTTCTCCCTTGATGGTCCCATGTTCTTCTGTTCCTGGGCTGCAAGATCAACCACTCCCCTCCTTTTGTTTCAAAGTGTCTACCTTTACATTTGGAACATTCACAAACAGTCCTGATAGCAATTATTCACCATTGATTCACAAGAGTCTTATCCCCATCTCCTTTCACCAGCCCCATCTAGACAGGTTGGAAACCAGTCAGTGGAGATTCTACCTTCCCCTGCACACTCTGAAACTAAGATCCCTCTTGAAGACTTGTAAGCCAGTCACTTCGTGCTCCTTATAGCTCCCCCATTTTGGGTAGCCAGTGTCTAAGTTGCCCTTCCCTGTTAACCCGGTGTACAGATGGGGTGGGAATGATCCTTCCCACCTGTAAAGATTCTTTCCCTCTTTTAAGCTTCTACATCCATAAGTATAGGTTAAATTCGTTAGATTGTAGCAGATTACACTTTTTTTTTTCCTCCTCTTCCTCTGGTGGAGTTCTGGTCATCCAGCCATTGAAGCTAGGTCAAATGGGTACTATCTCAAGTATGGGAACTCTTGTGCATCTTCCCTCACTTCATATCAGCTGTGGCTATGTCCCTGTCCATTGGCTCAGGAGTCCCCAGGTCTTGTTATACTGCTGGCCAACCAGGTTTTAATCCAGGTTGACAGGAGTCTATTGAACATGGTTAGACTTAGCTTGCAGCTTCATTGCTGTTTTTTCCTCACTTCCCCTTATCAGTGAACAATATGGTCAGCAGCAGGATTACATGACTGCTAAAGTATTCCCTTTGATTTTCAGTCTTGAAAGGGGATTTGCCCTGAGGGAACTTGATTGCTTGCCTTGATGGCTCTCTGGGGAACAACTTGCTTGTTCTTGTAGTAGTCAATCAGACTGTCATTGTTGTTTTTTATTTTTCCTGCTGCTCTTTCTTTCAAGAAGTATCTTCTATTCCTCTAGCTGCTCCAGGCTGGTCTGCTTGTCTTTTCAAGTGGAGCTTTCCCACCTCAGAACATTCTGGATGGAGATCAGGATTCCACCTGAGGTCTTATGCAATGCAAAGGCTCCTTCACTGGGCAAGTTCTAGTGCCATTTTAGGTATTCCAATCAGTTATGGGCTGAAGATGAGCTTACAAGAAGCTTTCACTTTTAACTGAAGCAGTGCCTACATGAAATTTAATACATAGTGTCTGAGCTTAAATACCTTAGAACAGTAGTTTTCAATTGAGGCTACACACTGAAATCACCTGATGAATTTTATTTTACTGCTGTTCTGTCTGAGTCTCACACAAGTACTCTAAACCCTAAATTATTAAAATGCAACAAAATCCCTATTACTAATCAAAATAAAATTTCTACTAAGAATGAAATAGAACAGGTATTTTCTTTATTTATATATACAGACAAAAAAACTAAATAGATATCCTTCAGGCTTGCCATTTGCTTCATTTTAGGATTTTGTATGATTCATGGTCCTCTCAGGAGTGAATGCCCCAACTTAGAGGTGAATATTAGAGGTGAGTAGAAATACATGGAGAGTGGTGGTGGTTGTGCCTTCACATTGGCGCTCGTTGAAGTGAAAACTAGGTACTGCATTTCTTTGTGGAACTTACTGAACAGTTTATGTCTAAAGGCATACTTTATAGCAGGACTGTTTAAAGCAAGTTTCTCTCTATTCCAATGGTTAACCTAGAAGTCAAGTCCTACTGGGAATATTCTTTTTTACTTCACAAAATAGTTTTAATACTTTGTGCCATGGCTAGCAGCATCTTGCCCTGTGACACTCCTATATACACATAAGCAAACATTTAATCAGATACACATATTTGTTAAAAGAGTAAATGTCTATACAAAGGTAAATGGACAATGTAGGTTATTTTTCTTCTTGACTCACTTTTTCTGCACAGTAAACTTCATT
Source organism: Chrysochloris asiatica (assembly GCF_000296735.1). Taxonomy (NCBI): domain Eukaryota; kingdom Metazoa; phylum Chordata; class Mammalia; order Afrosoricida; family Chrysochloridae; genus Chrysochloris; species Chrysochloris asiatica. Next base: position 420,647 of record NW_006409058.1, on the reverse strand, counting down.
TACATGTCAGTATAATGTTACTGATTTACAGAATACATTGTGAGCTATGAGGTATGACAACACCCTATGAGCAGGAGCTAACATGAAACCTGAATATTTTCAGTGATTTTTTTTTTTTTTAAGCTGCCATAGGTGGGTAGACAAAAAAAAAAAAAAAAATCCAGCATTCAAAGACCATAGGAACTTATTTTTATAATAAGACATTTTTTAAATCTTTGAATAAGTCTCAGATATTTCCTATCATTTTCTCATTGGAGTACTGTTGAATACACAAAGTAAAAGTAAATATTGAAGTGAAGCTACTTTTGTTATGGAATTATGGATTAAACCATCTATTTAAACAAATCCACCATTTACTCTACATCATTTACATCATTTACTGTACATCAAGGTGAGATCCTGACATATACTTAATAATTATAGATTGCAATTAAATACTTCTAAATTACTTGATTTATCATAGTAATAAGACAGTTATAAATCTTATATATTTTTTTTAAAGGATGTGCTTAACATTTTCTCTTATTACTTCTAAACCCAGATGAAGTACAAAATCTCCTGAAATGTAATATTCTGCTCTAAAAGTTAAATGGTTGAGTTAATAGCACATGTTATCACAGTTTATTGTTTCCACCACAGAGTAGAGATTACTAAACAAAAGAAACTGCTATGTAAACATCTAATTAGAAATTAACATGAACCAATTAACAAATTAGAAGGTAAGAGTACTGCCATTAGAATTAAGACTATTTTCAATATTTAAGTTATTCATACTTTAAAAATAGATAGTAGTGCAGTTTTCCTATTTTGGTACAACCTCACTTTAAATTCTGTACCCAGATTCCATACACTATTCAAATAATCTAGAAAATTAATAATGATTGGTTAAATTTATAGTTAATTACTATGAGAAAACTTTAGTAAAAATAAAGATTCCACAGAGATGGAACCAAACAGAATAGAAGAGTTATTTGAACAGTAGGTAAAAGAATAAATCCAAGAAAAATACAAACCTGTTATGTTTTATAAGAAACAGAATAAACACCATGTAATTTTCTCATTAAGGACCCTTGGTGCCCTGGGTTAAGTGTTGGGCTGATAATCGCAAGGTTGGCAGTTCAAACTCACTATCCTCTGCAGGAGAAAGATGAGGCTGTCTTCTACCGTAAAGATTTCGTCTTAGAAATCCTAAGGATTAACTGTTCTATTCTAGCCTACATGGTTACTCAGAGTCAGAATCAACTTGATGGTAGTGTGTTGGGAATGCCCACATTAATATAGTAACCAAAATGACAACAATCCCCTCTTATACATTTGTAAGACTCTGTCTTAAATATACATATACAGTGCTGGGAAAGCACTTTAGTAACAGCAAAAAAAATTATACTGGATAGAAAAAGTGGAAACTGCCATCTACCAATTAATATTAGTAGCCAAAATCTGTACTTTGGGGTCACACTACTAGACAGGATATGTATATTTAAAAAAAATAAAAATAAAAATAAAAAGTACCTAATTGCCTTAGCCTTTAAAACTTAAATTTACTATTACAAAGATTATTTTAAGTAGACAGTTTCTGCAAAATGAAATGCAATAAATTCTTAGTTTGTAAGCCAGGTCTTTGTTGACCCATTCAGTAAGTTAACTATATTCAGGAAAGTTGTGTCATCTGGCATTTTACCAACTGGCACATCTAAACACCCAATACAAATACAGACCACACTAAACCACTACACCAAATGACTTAAACAACAAAATACTGGACTTCAATAGGGTTAACAATATGCTGTTTATCAGGGTGGTGAATACCAATTAACAAAGCATTTAATTCATTGCCATCTTCCAACTCTACTGGATAAAAACTACTTTTGCTGTATTATATCATAGGGAAGAAAGCAAGGCAAGTAGCTTGGTATTAATAAGTTACCTTGCATAGTATGTCTTGATACCAAGAAAATGTACGGAAATCATTCTCATTAATAAAGCACCTCAAAGAGGACTGAGAAAAGTGAGATACAACAGTTTTGTTTGTACTACCTTAAGTTCATAAACAATAAAAAGTTAATAACACCCCAGATTTACAAAGGCCATCAATGAAAAAATAGGTACAAATCTGAGGGCTCTAATACAGGGCATACACAGACTATCAAACATTTTGAAAATTACACAAACAAAAGTAGACAAAATAGATTATTGGGACATACTAAAAATTAAAAAAACTTAAGTGCATCAAAAGACTTCATCAAAAGGGTAAAAAAGGAGCCCACAGAATGGGAAAAAAATCTTTTGCAGTAACACATTGGACAAGGGACTAATTTCTAAAATATATAGGAAACTACAACACCTCTACAAGAAGAATACAAATAACCCAATTAAAAAATGGGCACAGCACATTTACAGACACTTCACCAAGAAGGAGATCTGGACAGCTAACAAACATATGAAGAAATATTCATGATCACTAGCCATTGTTGTTGTTGTTATGTGCTGACAAGTCCGTTCCGACACATAGCTACCCTTCACAGGGTTTCCAAGGAGCAGCTGGTGCGCTTGAATCGTCAACCTTGCAGTTCAAATGGCTTAGCTGTCTGGAGTATTAACCCACAGTGCCACACGAGGACTCTGGGACTACATTAGAGAGATGCAAATCAAAACAACAATGAAATATTATCTCACACCAGCAATAACAGCAAAGATAAAAAAGTAGAGGACAATAAATGCTACTTGGGATGTAGAGAGACTGGGATGCTCTTACAATGCTGGTAGCATTGCAAAATGGTTCAACCACTCTGGAAAGCAATATGTCACTTCATCAGAAGGTTGGAAAAAGAAATACCTTATGACCTAGCAATTCCCCTACTTGGAATTTACCCACAAGAAACAGGAACCATATCATAACAGCACTATTTACAATAGCAAAAAGATGGAGACAGCGTAAGTGCCCATCAACTGAAAAATGGATAAATAAACTGTGGTACATACACACAATGAAAGATTATGCTACTTTTAAGAATAACAAGGAAGCTGCAAGCCACCGCATAACATGGATGAACCTTGAGGACATTATGTTGAGTGAAATTAGTCAGTCACAAAAGGAGAAA
>NW_006409058.1:415137-416601 GCF_000296735.1 Chrysochloris asiatica | reverse complement strand
ATGGGATTAAGGACAATGGGGGCAACTCCCTCGGACCACCCTGGGTTCAATCAGTTTGATCCAAGTGAAGGTTAAACCCAGTAAGGAAGAAAGGAATATTGGTTTAAGTAAGGTTTACTGGCTTAACTTATCTTAAAGATTGTCTTGTCTGAATAATACCATTCTTCTTCTGCAAAGAGCCCTCCCTGAAAGAGAGAAAATAAAAGACGGACTCAGACTTAAGTCTGCGGGCATTATTGCTTGTAGGGTGTGAAGAGGCTGTCTGCCGGTTTTGCATCCACTCTGGTCTCCGAGTGTTTCTTTTCTCTCTCGCCTCTCCAGACATCCCACCTAGAGTTAGTTCGAGAAGGGAAAATGTCAGCCACTGAGCAGTCTGTCTGGCAGCTTGCATCAAGCCTGTATGTCTGTCTTCTTTGTATCTGTTTTCTCTGTCTTCTTTGTGTCTGTTTTTTCTCTATCTCTCTCTCTCCCTCACTATCGTCACCGGACACCCCATCTTCGGGTCCTCACCCCCTTGCCGAGGCCAGACCCCGGCAGATTGGCAGGAAAACTCAAAACTATAATGGCAGTCTGATTGACTACTACAAGAACAAGCAAGTTGTTCAACAGTGAGCCATCAAGGCAAGTTGCTGGGTCCCCTCAGGGCAAACCCCCTTTCAAGACTAAGACTCAAGTGGGATACTAAAACAGGCATGTGGTCTGGCTGGTGACTACATTAGTCAACAATAAGAGGAAGTTAGGGAAAAACAGCAATGAAGTTGTGAGCTAAGTCCAACCATGTTCAATAGACTCCAGTGAACACAGATTAAGACCTGGTTGGACAGCAGTCTGGCAAGACATGGGGACTCCTGGGCCCAGAGACAGTGACATGGCCACAGAGGACTAGAGTGGAGAGTGAAGCATCCAGCTGATATGAAGTGAGGTAAGATGCACAAGAACACCCATACTTTCAGATAGTACCCACTTGACCTGGCTTCAATGGCTGAATGATAAAAACTCAACTAGAATAAGAAAGAAGAGGGAAAAAAAAGAGTAATCTGCTGCAATTTGATGAACTTGAACTATACCTATGGATGTAGTAGCTCAAATGAGGGAACAAACCTTTACAGTGAGGATCATTCCCACTCCCTCAGTATGCAGGGTTGGTAGAGATGGGCAACTTAGAAATTGGCTACTCAAAGGTGGGGGGGCTAAAATGCAAGAAGTGACTGGTTTACAAGCTTTCACAAGAGAGCCTAGTTCCAGAGGGTGTCAGGGAAGGTAGAATCTCCACTGAATGGTTTCCAATCTGTTGGGATGGAGCTGATGTAAGGTGATGCAGATAAGACTTTTGTGATACAATAGTGAATAATTGGCATCAAGACTGACTGTGAGGGTTGGAAATGTAAAGGTAGACATTTTGTAAAAAAAAGGATGGGAGTGGAGGACTTATAAAAAAAAAACACAAAACAAAACAAAAAAAAA
>NW_006409058.1:394866-411312 GCF_000296735.1 Chrysochloris asiatica | reverse complement strand
TCTAGGTAGGGCTGATGAAATGAAATGCAGATGGGTCTCTTGTGATACAATAGCGAATAATTTTTATCAGGACTGCTTGTGAGGGTTGGAAATGTAAAGGTAGATGTTTTATAGCAAGGAAGGGAGTGATTAACTTTCCAGCCTAGGAGCAGAGGTCCCTAGGACCATCAACGAAGAAAAACGGAGAGTGGGTCCCTACCCAGAGAAGCAGTGATGCCTGAGATGGAGGCAGAGTGGATGACATGGAGCGATGGAGCAGCTGGGGACTTTAGATACAGAGAAGGAGAGGGACTGTGTGCTGAAGACCGGGGGGAGATGTGTGGGGGGCAGGCTTGCAGGGTATACCCTTTAGTTGGTTGATGATGCATGGAAGGGATTGTAACCATGGCAATAAAACGATATATGATAGAATGAATGTAAAACTAATGTTTTCCCATGTAAACTGACACATAATTCACAATAAAACATAAAAAAAAAAGATGGGAGTGGTTGATTTTGCAGTACAGGAGTGATGGTCCCTGGGACCATCAAGGGAAAAGAGTGAAGTGTGGGACCCTACCCAGAGAAGCAGTTATGTCAGAGATGGAGGGAGAGATGATGATGTGGAGAGATGGAGTTGCTGGGGACTCTGGAATCTGGAAGGGAGAGAGGCTGTATTGCTGGTGTCCATGGGGCAGGCTTGTAGGGTGTACCCATTGGTTGTTTGATGATGCATGGAGGGATTGCAATCATTGCAATGAAATGACATACGATAGGATGAATGTAAAACTGGTGTTCTCCCATATAAACTATCACATAATTCACAATAAAAACTTGGAAAAATAAAGAACTTTAAAAAAAGTTATAAAAACTCGTCTCCTGCCTCACAGCATATACTTAAGTAGACAAATTGTTTTTCTTAGAAAAAGTTATATATAAATAAAAGTACAGAATCTAAAGGGTCCATAAAGTGACTTTGTTAATACAGATTATAGGGGGCAATTGGATTAATGTAAACAATGTATTATAAAGCTAATGTAAAGCACACTAAAGTCTCCCACAAATCACTTTCCTCAATTAATGCATCTTCAAAGGAAGTTTTTGTCTGAGGAACTTCACAAAATCACTAAGACAACATAAATGAACAGAAGAAAATGTTATATATTCCAAAAAATTTACTGAGTTTTTCAAGCCTTATACTTTAAAGTTATTTATGTGGGGTTTTTTTTTATACAAACCCCCACCCCCCAAAAAAAATCATTAAGAACTTTTCACTATTCTACATATTAATATAAAGATCACGAGGATTTCTTTTTTTAATGATGCAAGGCACTTTTCTGGGTTTCATCATTTAAGGGGTAAATAACACAACAGTGCTACATTAGTATATTATGTTCTAGTTAGAACCATTCTGGACAAAGGGGCAAAAACAGCTTAGATGACTCTTTTACCAAAAGAAATGCAAAATAGAAAGTCATGTGAAACATAGCACTATCCTTTTGGGGGAACATCTGGTACTATAAAATACTTTCCTTTGTTCACTAAACTTCATGGGTTTTTTAAATAATAGAATAAAAAGATTAGGAAGGCAATAGAAAAGGAAGCAGTAACTGGAGCATGTTATAGAGAAGTTATCTAATGTCATGACTATTAATAAAGGATCCAGAAAACATTCTAAAATAAAAGAGTAATTAAGGTATTCAGTGATACTAAAAAAGAAATGTAGCAGATCCCTACATTTTAATGTTTCTGCTAGACATTCCATGATAAAATTGAATTGAAATTATTTTTAAATGTAATATATAGAACAAAAAATTAATTTTTAGCAAACTTTAGTAAATTCATTTATCAATTACTCAAATTTTACAGCAAATCTCCCCTGACTTGCATTTTGTTTAAAGCAACAAATAAATTTCAAGTATGAAAAGTACATTATTGAAATAATACCTCTTTGTAAGTCCAAAATTCTTGGTTTATAATAAATTTGTAAAATTTTAAGAAAAAAGGAGTAAAACCATCAGTGCCATGAATTGCAGAAGTCCAAAATCATCTTAAAATGTTTCTCAACATGTTACAGAGAAACATGTTTGAAAGCAACATAAAACTGAAAAGAAACTACGTATGTTTTATCATTTCACATTATTATTGTTGCTAGTATCTCCTCCTCTTTATATAGAAATTCACATACTCTATAATGTTGCTCTGCAGTAGGCCATTCTGTGCAGTCATCATTTGCATATTTCCAAATTCTTCTTCTTGTTCATGTGTTCTCTTAAAACTATCTGTGGTACCAGAATGAACAGATTCTTTCTATCCAAAATGGTGTCATCATCTGTATTGTTAATTTTGCTAAGTTGTTGTTGTTAGGTGCCATTGAGTCAGTACTGACCCACAGTGACCTTATGCACAGCAGAATGAAACACTGCCCAATCCTGGGCCAACCTCACTACTGCTGCCACACTTGAGTCCATCGATGCAACCACTTGGCCAATCCATCTCATTGGGGCTCTTCCTCTTTTTCTCTGACCCTCCACCTTAACAAACATGATCTCCTTATCCAGGGACTGGTCCCTCCTGACAATATGTCCAAAGTATGAGAGATGAAGTTTCGCCATCTTGACCTCTAAAGAGCACTCTGGCTGCACTTCTTCCAAAGGGATCTATTGTTTCTTTTGGCAGCCCATGGCACTTTCAATATTCTCCTCCAACACCAGAACTCAAAGGCATCAATTCTTCGATGGTCTTCCTTATTCACTGTCCAGCTTTTCGTATGCATATGAGGTTATTGAAAATGCCATGGCTTGGGTCAGGTGCACCTTAGTCCTCAAGCTGACATCTTTGCTCTTCAACACTTTAAAAAGGTCTTGTGCAGCAGATTTGCCTAATACAATATGTTGTTTGATTTCTTGACTGCTGCTTCCGTGAGTGTTGACAGTTGATCCAAGAAGAATGAAGTCCTTGACAACTTCAATCTTTTCTCCATTGTTTAAGAATTGTTTATTGGTCCAGTGGTGAGGATTCTGGAGAAGGCGTGATAGAATTCCACAAAACCAATGATTTGTTCATTTTAAATACCTTCTTATGACAGCATAACAGACGACTATACACATGGAGTCACCAGATGGAATACATACAAATCAAATTGACTACTTCTGCAGAAAGAGATGATGGAAAAGCTCCATATCATCAGTGAAAACAAGGCCGGGGCAGACTGTGAAACAGACCATCAATTGCTCATATGCAAATTTAAACTGAAGCTGAATAAAATGAAAACAAGTCCACGAGAGCCAAAATATGACCTTTTATATCCCACCTGAATTTAGTGATCATCTGAAGAACTGATTCGATACATTAAACACTAAAGACCGAAGACCAGAAAAGTTGTGGGATGACATCAAGAACATCATACATGAAGAAAGCAAAAAGTCATTGAGAATACAAGAAAGAAGGAAAAGGTAAAAATGTATGTCAGAAGAGACACTGAAACTTGCTCTCCAGCGTAGAAATCTAAAGCAAATGGAAGAAATGAGGAGGTCCAAGAGCTGAATGGAAAATTTCAAAGATCAGTTCTAGAAGATAAAGCCAAAAATATTATTTTTGCTAAGTAGATGGCTTCATATTCCTGAAGCTGATGAACAAATCCATTAGGAATGATACAAAATCTTCGTTCTTGAACATAAGAAAACACACCTTTATACTTCATTCCAAATGTTTCCATTAGGTAAGCAATAACAAAGGCAGCACTCCTGGAGATCCCTGCATTTCAATGGACAAGAATATTTCCTCCAGTTTGTAAGCTTCCATCAATGAACTCTTAAGTCTTTGAGAAAAAACTGTATTATATTTTCAACTGGATTGTCTGCAGTGTCCAAGAGTAAGTACCTAAATAATTATTGAAAGTTTAGTTTAATAAAATATGCTTCAATATTTTGTCTTATGCATTTTATGTGTGTTATTCCATGTATATGTAATTTGCTTTTCACACCAGAAGAATATAGGCCTAAAAATAATCCAGGTAAAATTCCATGCATCTCTTGCCTCATAGCATAGGTCTACTCCTTGGTGTCTTCTTTGCATTGTGAAAGGGAAGCGAAATCCAACTTCACATCTTCCTTGGTGCCAAAACAAAGGCCGGTGGGTGGGGTGGGAGGGCAAGTTACCTGCCTACCTGATCCTTGAGTTGGCAGTGGTGATGAATTGAAGGAGAGCTGGTGGGCCGGAGGGCTGGAGCATGGGCAGTGGGCTTACAACTTAACACCAAGATACAAAAGGCTCCTGGCAACTTTGGCAGTGGCGGCAAGGACAACCAGGAAGAGTAGGGTAGGGCCACTCATACCTGGCCACCACGCTTCTGCCTTTTCCATTCCCCAGTGTGGGAATTTTCTTTTTAAAAGCTTCCCCTTTCTTCTTCAGCCTGATTTCATTAGTTAACAGCTTTCTTTTTCTGAATTCCCAAAGACATGCGATGGTTGTCTGTACATCTCTGTTGTTGCATTGTGTTAACGTTTCTTTTATTACTGCTTTCAGGTGTTACTTAACTTTATGATACACTTTAAACTTCTCATCTACTTATAAATTCTCATAACCAGACTGTGAGTTCCTGAAGTGTCCTTGGTTTGTCCCCAGCTTTCCTGGAACTTTTTCGATTGCCCCAAAAATGAGCAACTTTTCTTTTGAAGTCTTCATCGTACATTCAAAACCAACTTACATTGAAACACTTATATGACTAATTTCATTTTTATTTAGGGAGTTGTTCTCTTCCTAGTTGGAGCCCTTTAAGACCAAAACCCTGTGTTTTCTTTGTAAAAACTGCATTGGCATTGCAGATCTCTAATCAAAATTTGTAAAACAATAATTTAAAATTGGATATGACTGACTGCTTAAAGGAAACTCCTTGTTATCTGGCTGTCAAGATAACATAAGATCTACAGTCTGGGCAATATACATGAAGAACGGAAATTATTTTACTAAATTCAGAAAATCAATCTTTTCTCAGCTAGCCTGTGTTTTAAGATCAATCTTAAATACTACATCAATGTTTTTGTTGTTATTATTAAGTGCCGTTGAGTCAGTTCTGACCCATAGTGACCCTGTATAGGATTTCCAAGGAGCTGCTGGTGAGCTTGAACCACCAACCTTGCAGTTCAAATGGTTTTGCAGTCTGGCATATTAACCCACAGAGCCATACCAGGAGTCCACTACAACAATAGGATGGTTAAAAACTTACTGATATATCGGGTATTTCCTAGTATATTTTCATTGATATCCTCGTTTCCCAGGCTTTTCCTAAGAAACACCCACTTAACGCCCATATTCCCCAAAACAAATAAGGTTCTTTTCCTTCCTCCTCCCCTGCAAAACTGTTATAAATTAAAAGGCGTAACCAGTGCTTAGAGCTTTTGGGGGGGGGGGGGTGTGAGTGAGACAAAAGAAAAAACAAAACAAAAAAAGCTAGTCATCCAGGCTCTCTCATACTAACTGAATACAGAAACAGACCTAATTTTATGTCCATCATGCCAGGGAATAAGTCTTCTTAAGTTTTGACTGTTACTAGAAATATAAAAAAATGTTAGACAGACTAACAGGTTAAGGGACCACCTTGGAGACTCTATCTTTTTTCCATTTATAGTTTTTCCCCTGGATGGATTTGATGCTACTGCCATATTCCAGATTATAATCATTTATGATAATCCTTTAATAGAAATGTGAGGTACACAAAATGTCACTAGGGTAGCCCAGAGATTGGTAAAGTTTATCTTTATAGCACAAAATTTTGTGAACACATTGCCTTGAGAAGAGCTGGGTGATCCCATTTACTTCAGCTTCACAGTATATACTATGAAAAGAAATATTGTTCAAGAAAAATATATGATTAGTTGCTTCAGTTTTGTTTTTTGGTTTCTTTTTAAAATGACTCAGATTAGGCATCCTCTTTAAAGGTCCACTTCCATCTTATATGATCTAAAATGTCTCTTCAAATTCCTCAATGAAGATGGTCCCTTAAGTAAGAAACCTAGAGAAGAGTAACTGTTTCATTTCTTGAATTCTCCATGTACATATATGTAAATATGTTCTGAAATAAAAAGGTTCCACTCATTGTTCTCTGTTCAATATAGGTAGTTGGGTGTGTAGTTAGGAAGAAAATAAAGAACACAAAAACGTCCCAAGGAAGATCACTAAGAAAAATCCTCTCTTCCTCTCATTTCATACAGGAAGCCTTTGAGGCATGCCAGCTAAGAAAAAAGATATAGTGATAGGAAGACTGGACCTCTTTCTCTTTGGGTGGTAGCTGAATGTCCATTGATGGACTTAGTACATTTATAACTCTTAATTTGTTTAAGTCTTTTCCTGAGCTTCCCTTCAAATAACACTTTTACTCTCCCATGAGAGTTGGGAGTAGATTTTGAACATCAAGGTTCTGGGTGGGTATCAGTCACTTTAAATCATGTATTGCCTGTATGTTGTTGTTGTTGTTATGTGCTGTGGAGTCGGTTCCGACTCATAGCGACCTTGTACAGGGTTTCTGAGGCTGTAATCTTCATGGGAGCAGAGCACCTCATCTTTCTCCCGAGGAACTACTAGTAGCTTCAAACTGCTGACCTTGTAGCTTGCAGCCCGATTCAGGAAAAGATAGCAGAGAAGAAGGATGAAAGAAAGAAATGTAACATCATTAGGGGACACTAGAGAAAACCAAGCTTATCAGAGCTGCTGTCAGTATCTCATGATGGCCCAGGCTGCAACCATGGTGAGGGCAAATACTGGCACCAGGACCATGGCTATGGGAATAGCACTTGGCTCCCCTTCACCTCAGTGTCCTACAGGCCCATTCTGCACCTGTAACTGGAAAGGAAAGATCAAAGTTAACTCTTGTGATCAATGTATGCTTGCCACAACTGAAATGCCCAGGTCAATTACCAACAGAGTTTACAGTCTCTAGACCATCCAAGGCTGTAAACCCTAAATACTAGCTGGTTGAGAGTCCTGACCTTTGTGTCAATGTCACTGATTCTTTGGGAAGAAAACAGGTTTCATCAGGAAGCATTTAACTTCACCATGAGTCAAGGAGTCCTGGAGGCATAGCACGTTAAGTATTGTGTTGTAACTACAAGACTAGAAGTTCAAACCCACCAGCCACTCCATGCAAGAAATATGAAGCTGTCTCAGAAACCCTAAGGAGAGTTCTACTCTGTCCTATAGGGTTACTACAAGTCAGAATCAACTCAGTGACAGTGGGTTTGGTGCTATTGATCTAAATCAGGGGTGGGGAACCATTTTTGCCAAAATTTATATCATTCGCGGGCCATACAGAATTATCAACTTACAAATCAATCATCAATATTAACCATATTTAGTCAAACCACAACAAAAATGTGATGGCTGCAACTACAGTTGCTTTGGAAAGGCCAAACCAAATGATTTTGCGGCCCTTATGTGACCTGTGACAGAGCTCTGGTACCATAGTGGTTATGAATTCCTCCCAGTGGATAACCTTAAGGTCAGTAGCTCATAACTACCTGCAGTTTTGCCGGACAAAGATGCGGCTTTTTGTTCCCATAAATGTTTACAGCCTCAGAAACCCTATACTGGGTCTCTATGAGTTGGAGTCAACTCCACGGCACATAACCACCACCACCACCATATGGCCTGTGGGCTGGATGATCTCCATCCCTCATCTAAAGGGATCTGTGAGCAGGTCAAGTGACTGGTGTTTTTGTACTACTGTCACCTTGCTGTACATGTGTGTTATAGCAGTAAAACAGAGATATAAATGAAGCCTACTGATTCTATGTTGTTGTTAAGTGCTGTAGAGTCAGTTCCGATTTGTAGTGATCCTGTATAGAGTTTCTGAAGCTTTAAATCTTCATGGGAGAAGGAAGCTTCATCTTTCTGCCATGCAGGTGGGTTTGAACTACAGATCTTGTGATTTGCACACCTGTGCTTACTGTATAGAAACACCACACCTGGAAATTATTGGGGGCATCTACATTATTGGATATGTTTACTTGGAAAGATTACCAGTGGTCAGAGTACAAAAAGAACCAATCTGGGCAACATTAATGCAGGTGCAATACTTAGAAATGTATTCCAAGTGGACGCAGTTGCGTTGGGGTTCTCTGCCATCCGCCCAGTTGTGGAGCAAAACCTGTTCCTCTCGCGCTCAGGAGTGCAGGTTGAATTGACCAAAGCAATGGTTATGGAGAAGCCTAGTCCCCTGCTGGTCGGGCAGGAATTTGTGAGACAGTACTATACACTGCTGAACCAGGCCCCAGACATGCTACATAGATTTTATGGTAAGAACTCTTCTTATGTCCATGGAGGATTGGATTCAAATGGAAAACCAGCAGATGCAGTCTATGGACAAAAAGAAATCCATAGGAAAGTGATGTCACAAAACTTTACCAATTGCCACACTAAGATTCACCATGTTGATGCTCATGCTACTCTGAATGATGGTGTGGTGATCCAGGTGATGGACTTGCTCTCTAATAACAACCAAGCCTTGCGAAGATTTATGCAGACATTTGTCCTTGCTCCTGAGGGCTCTGTTGCAAATAAGTTCTATGTTCATAATGATATCTTCAGATACCAAGATGAAGTCTTTGGTGGCTTTGTCACTGAGTCTCAGGAGGAATCTGAGGAAGAAGTAGAGGAGCCTGAAGAAAGACAGCAGACACCAGAGGTGGTAGCCAATGATGCTGGAACTTTCTATGATCAGACTGTCAGCAATGACTTAGAAGAACATTTAGAGGAAACTGTTGCGGAACCAGAGCCTGATCCAGAACCAGAACCTGAACAAGAACCTGTATCTGAAATCCAAGAAGAGAAATCTGAGCCAGTATTAGAAGACAGTGCTCCTGAGGAGACTCAGCAGAGGGCTTCCCCAGCACCTGCAGACATAGCTCAGACAGCACAGGAAGACTTGAGGACATTTTCTTGGGCATCTGTGTCTAGTAAGAATCTTCCTCCCAGTGGATCTGTTCCGGTTACTGGGATCCCACCTCATGTTGTTAAAGTTCCAACTTCACAGCCCTGTCCAGAGTCTAAGCCTGAATCTCAGATTCCACCGCAAAGACCTCAGAGGGATCAAAGAATACGAGAACAACGAATCAATATTCCTCCATAGAGGGGCCCTAGACCAATTTGTGAGGCTGGTGAGCAAGGTGATGTTGAACCTCGAAGAATTGTAAGACACCCTGACAGTCACCAACTCTTCATTGGCAACCTGCCTCATGAAGTGGATAAATCAGAGCTTAAAGACTTCTTCCAAAACTATGGGAACGTGGTGGAGCTGCGCATTAACAGTTGTGGGAAACTACCCAATTTTGGGTTTGTTGTGTTTGATGACTCTGAACCTGTTCAGAAAGTTCTTAGTAACAGGCCTATCATGTTCAGAGGTGAAGTCTGTCTGAATCTGGAAGAGAAGACTCGAGCCTCCAGGGAAGAAAACCGTAGAGCTAACCGCCTGCGGGGACCTGGAGGCCCTCAAGGTGCGCTGAGTGGTGGAATGAGAGGCCCTCCTTGAGGAGGCATGGTGCAGAAACCAGGATTTGGAGTGGGAAGAGGCATTGCTCCAAGGCAGTGAACCCTCTTCACTAGTTCCTGCAGAAGAGGAAATTTCTTCAACCTGTTATAAACTGCTTAACATTTGTACACTTTTATTCCTTTTTGTGTTAATGGTGTGTGTGCCCCACCCTCCTTTCTACTCCTGATCTTTTAGTCCTTCACTTCAATTTTGTGGAATGATATTTTAGGAAAAACGGATTTTTAAAGAAGAAGAAGAAAAAAAAAAAGACTGAATTTCCTTGCTGATACAGACAGGATTTTTTTTAACAGCCATTTCCCCAAAGGAATGTGTCTTGCTTATTACTGACATTTGGTATGTTTCATTCATTGGAATATTTCTCACTTATTTTCTACCTGTTTCAAAACCTGTAAGAAATACAGGATTGGATAAAACATTTTGAAAGCAAGAAAAACTGAAATTATTTCTTCTTTTGAGAGTCATCTTCTGGTGTGGAGAAATTGCCATTGGATAAATTGACAATTTTGATTCTCACTGGTGTGGTTAAAAATGGAATGAAAAAGTGTTAGAGGTTTGTTCTTTTGCTATCATACAACAATGTCAGATCCTACTGTTTTGTTTTGTTTTTTTTTTCCATTGACATTTAAATTGTATGCTAAGTTTTAAATGTCTATAATACAACTGATACACTTTTCTCTTGAACTGTTAAAATTTTTTGAAGTAGAGCTTTTCTGTGTTTAATTTGTATTTGTAAAAAACCAAAAGCACAAAAAAAATCCCCCAAATCTGAATAACAACAGCAACAAAACAAAACAGCAAAACTGTTGTGCCTTCTATTTATCTTTGGTTCCATTCTTTGCAATTGTGTAAAGAAAGATAATAAAAACAAAAACAACCCTAAAAAAAAAGAAGAAAGAAAAGAAAAGAAAAGAAATGTATTCCAAGTTGCCGACAGAACCCTTTCCTTCCTAAAACAGAGTTTTGTACTTTTTCCCCTAGTTTATAATACTAGTCACAGATGAAGGTGAAAAAATATATAAAATTGATGTAAAAGACTTAGAGGTACATGAACAAAAAGAAATCACATCTTAGTGGTTACAATTTTCAATTGCCTAGGCATTTCCTTTTGAGGCCTGGTGGTCTTTTGTTATTTCAGTCATATTTTTCATGGTGGTCTTTCTTAATATTAATTTTTAACATAATCAGTTTGTAGCAATTATGGCAACATCTTGTTTCCGATAGATTTAACCCCATTTTGGAACTATGAAACCCTGAGCACTCAATCTTTTTTTTTTTTTTTAAGTTTTTATTGTGAATTATGTGGATTTACATGGGAGAACATTAGTTTTACATTCATCCTGTTGTATTTCATTTCATTGCAATGACCACAATCCCCTCCATGTATCATCAAATAACCAAAGGATACATCCCACAGGCCCACCCCTCCAGCCGTCATCACACAGCCCCTCTCCTTCACTGAGTCCAGTGTCCCCAGCCACTCCATTTGTCCACATCATTGTCTCTGTCTCCATCCCTGGAGACACTGCCTCTATGGGTAGTGTCACACTCTCTGCTCTTCTCACTTGATGGTCCCAGGGACCTCCATTCCCAGGCTGCAAAATCAATCACTCACCTCCTTTTGCCAAAAAAAAAACATCTACCTCTACAATTCAGACCCTCACAGTCAGTCCTGCTGGCAATTATTCCCTATTGTACAAAAAGAGTCTTATCCCCATTTCCTTTCATCAGCCTGGTCCCAACAGATTGGAAATCATTCAGGGAGGTTCTACCTACCCTGTTTGGAACTAAGCTTCCTCTTGAAAGCTTGTAAGCCAATCACTTCTTGCCTCTATATTCTCCCCCCCCCCCTTTTTTTAGGGTAGCCAATGTCTAAGTTGCCCATCCCTGTAAACCCTGTATACGGAGGGAGTGGGAGTGATCGTTGTTGTAAAGATTTGTTCCCTTTTTAAGCTACTACATCCATACGCATAGGTAAAATTCATCAAATTGTAGTAGGTTACTCTTTTTTTTTTTTTTTTCTTCCCTCTTCTTTCTTCTTCTAGTCAAGTTCTGATCATCCAGCCATCAAAGCCAGGTCAAGTGGTTACTATCTGCAAGTATGGTGTTCTTGTGCATCTCCCCTCACTTCATATCAGCTGGACGCTTCACTCTCTATTGTAGTCCTCTGTGGCCTGTGGTCTCTGGGCCAGGAGTCCCCAGGTCATATCGTAACTGCTGGTCATCCAGGTCTCTGCCCAGTTCACAGGAGTCAATTGAATGTTTTCAGACTTAGATCCCAACTTCATTGCTGTTTTTTTCCCTCTTCCCCTTATTGGTGACCAACGTGGTCACCAGCCAGACCACATGCCTGCTTATGTATTTCCCTTTGAGTCTTAGTCTTAGAAGAGAGTTTGCTCTGAGGGGACCTGACAACTTGCCTTGATGGTTCCCAGGCGAACAGCTTACCTTGTTCTTGTAGTAATCAATCATACTGCCATTATTGTTTCTGATTTTCCCTGATGGTCTTTCTTCACGAAGTATTTTCTGTTCTTCTAGCCACTACAGGCTAGTCTACTTGTCCTTTCCAGTGGAAATTTCCCACCTCAATTCTGAATGGGATTCTGGTTTCCACATATGGTCTTATGCAATGCAAAAGCTCAACGGGATGTCTCATTCACTGGACAATTTCTAGGTCTCTGTAAGTTATTACAATCAGTTATAGGCTGAAGACGGACTTAAGAGCTTTCTATTGTGATGTTTCTGGCTATTCCTCCCCCAACCCCAATTGTCTATTTCACAATGGTAGGCAAGGGAAACCAACATTCAAAAGACAGCCAAACATCTTAACATTATTCCCCTCTTTTACTCTTTCAAACCATGCCTCAATCCCTGTATCTGGAAGCCCTGTTGTTCCAAGGTTGTTTATACATCATCATTTACCTCTGTCCCACTTAGCCCATGCGATCTGCCTAACTGTTCTCCCATCTGCCTTGTTCTTCCATCTCCTGCCTTCTTGTGTATTGCTGCTCCTCCACCCAAGCTTTCCTGCATCTATTCCCTAACCTCTGCTCTATCTTCCCCTCTCACCCGCCCCTCCTCTCATCCCATACATCCCGGTGATCAGCAATTATATGCATAACTTTATTTTATTTTGTTTCCCCCTCTTGGTGGGTTATTTTTCTTAGTCTTTTACAATAATGGTCCTATGCAGTATTCCTCCTTTTGTGACTGACTAATTTCACTCAGCATAATGTCCTCAAAGTTCACCATGTTGTGCGGTGGCTTGCAGCTTCCTTGTTCTTCACGGTAGCATAGTATTCCATTGTGTGTATGTACCAGTTTGTTTAGCCATTCTTCAATTGATGGGCATTTAGGTTGTCTCCATCTTTTTGCTATTGTAAATAGTGCTGCTATGAACATTGGTGTGCATATATCTACTCGTGTTATGGCTCATACTTTTTGTGGGTAAATACCAAGTAGAGGAATGTCTGGATCATAAGGTATTTCTATTTCTAACCTTCTGAGGAAGTGCCATATTGCTTTCCAGAATGATTAGACCATTTTGCAATCCCACCAACAATGTAGGAGGGTCCCAGTCTCTTCACATCCTTGTCAGCATTTATTGTCCTCCACTTTTTTGTCCTTCGCTGTTATTGCTGCTGTGAGATGATATCTCATTGTTGTTTTGATTTGCATTTCTCTGATGGCTAGTGAACAAGAAAATTTCTTCAAATGTTTGTTGGCTGCCCAGATCTCCTCCTTGGTGAAGTGTCTGTTCATGTCCTGTCCCCATTTTAAAATTAGGTTATTTGTCTTTTTCCTGCACAGGTGTTGTAGTTTCCTATATATTTTAGAAATGAGTGCTTTATCTGATGTGTCATTGCAAAAGATTTTTTCCCATTCTGTGGGTTCTCTTTTTACTCTTTTTATAAAATATTTTATTGTGAAGTATGTGATAGCTTACATAGGAAAACCTTAGTTATACATTCATCCTATTGTATAGCATTTCATTGCCATGGTTACAATCCCCTCCATGCATCATCAACCAGCAAGCCTGCCCTCCCCCCAGTTGTCAGAACACAGCCCCTTTCCCTCTCTGGGTCTAAACTCTTCAGCCTTCATCTCTCCATGTCATTGTCTCTGTCTCCATCTCTAGCATCACTGCTTCTCTGGGTAGGGTCCTGCTCTCTGCTCTTCTCCCTTGATGGTCCCAGGTACCTCCGCTCCTAGACTGCAAAGCCAATCACTCTGCTCCTTTTACTACAAAACGTCTACCATTACATTACCAACCCTCACAATCAGTCTTGATAACAATTATTCACTATTGTATCATAAGAGATCCTTCCACATTTCATTTTATCAGCCCAGCCTAGACAGATTGTATACTACTCAGTGGACATTCTACCTTGCTTCATGCCCTCTGAATCTAGGTTCCCTATTGAAAACTTGTAACCCAGTCACTTCTTGCCTTTGTAGTCCCCTGACCCCCCATTTTGGGTAGCCAATGTCCAAGTTGCCCATCCTTGTCTACTTTGTGTATGGAGGAAGTGGGAATGATCCTTTCTGTAAAGATTTATTCCATCTTTTGAGCTACTGCATCCATAGATGTAGGTCAAGTTCATCAAATTGTATCAGGTTACTCTTTTTTTCCTCTTCTTTCTTCTTCTAGTTGAGCTCTGATCATCCAGTCATTGAAGGTAGGTCAAGTGGGTATTATCTGAAAGTGTGGGTGTTTTTGTGCATATCAGCTGGATGCTTCACTCTCCACTCTAGTCCTCTGTGGCTATGTCACTGACTCTGGGCCCAAAAGTCCCCAGATCTTGCCAACCCAGTCTCTGCCCAGGTTCACAGGAGTCTATTGAACGTTGAGGACTTAGCTCACAGCTTCATTGCTGTTTTTCCTTCATTCCCCTTATTGGTGATGAACGTGGTCACCAATCAAAGTGTGTATTCCCATTGAGTCTTAGTCATAAGGGGGTTTGCTCTGAGGGGACCCGACCACTTGCCTTGATGTCTCCTGGGCAAGCAACTTGCCTATACTGTTTTGTATTTTTCCTATCGGTCCTTCTTTCGAGAAGTATCTTCTGTTCTTCTAGCCACTCCAGGCTGGTCTGCATGTCCTTTCAAGTGGAAATTTCCCACCTCTGAAGATTCTGGATGCTGTTCAGGATTCCACTTATGGTCCAATGTAATGCAGAGGCTCCTCAGGAAGTCTCTTTCCCCGGGCACGTTGTAGCCCCATTTTAGGTATTCCAGTCAGTTATATGCAGAAGACGGACTTACAAGCTTTCTATGGTGATATTTCTGGCTATTCCTTTCTCTCCCCCTCAAGTGTCTATTTTATAATGGTATGCCAGGGAAACCAAGATTCAAAAGATAGCCAAGCATCTTAACATTATCTGCCTCCCCCTTTCCCCATTCCACCATGTCTCAATCCCTGTATCCCAGAGCCTGTTGTTCCTGGGTTGTCCATACATCATTATTAACCTCTGTCCCACTTAGCCCATGTAAACCTGTCTAATTATTCTCCCATCTGCTATGTTTCTCCATTTCCCTCCCCCTTCCTGTATATTACCTCCTCCATAGCACCCAAACTATCCTGTGTCTATTCCCTACCCGGTGCTCCACCTTCCCCTCCCTCCCCTCAGCCCACTCCCACCTCCCAGTAACCAGCAAAGAGTTCCCTCCCTTTAGTGTGGGTACTTTTTCTTAGTTTATTTATTTATTTTTTTACAGTAGTGGTTCTATGTCTATGCAGTATTTCTCCTTTTGTGACTGACTAATTTCACTCAACATAATGTCCTCAAGGTTCATCCATGTTATGCAGTGGCTTGCAGCTTCCTTGTTATTCTTCAAAGTAGCATAATATTCCATTGTGTGTATGTACCACAGTTTGTTTATCCATTCTTTAGTTGTTGGGCACTTTGGCTGTCTCCATCGTTTTGCTGTTGTAAATAGTGCTGCTATGAACATTGGTGTGCATATATCTACTTGTGTATGGCTCATATTTCTTGTGGGTAAATACCAAATAGAAGAATTGCTGGATCATAAGGTATTTCTATTTCCAACCTTCTGAAGGAGCACCATATTGCTTTCCAGAGTGGTTAGACCATTTTGCAATCCCACCAACAATGCAGGAGTGTCCCAGTCTCTCCACATCCATGCCAGCATTTATTGTCCTTTACTTTTTTGATCTTTGCTGTTATTGCTGGTGTGAAATGATATCTCATTGTTGTTTTGATTTGCATCTCTCTAATGGTTAGTGATCATGAACATATCTTCATATGTTTGTTGGCTCCTCTTTACTCTTTTGGTGAAGTCTTTTGATGCATATAGTTTTTAATTTTTACTATGTCCAACTCATCTATTTTGTGTATTTTTGTTTGTGTAATTTTCAAAATGCTTGGTAGTTGGCCTAAGTCCTTAATTAGAGCCCTCACATTTGTCCTTATTTTTTCATTGATGACCTTCATAATTTTGGGATTCACATTTAGGTCTTTAATCCATGCTGAGTTGGTTTTTGTATAAGGTGTGAGGTTTATACAATCTTTTGCATATCACTTTCCAGTTCTGCCAGCACTATCTGTTAAAGAGAGTATCTCCTTCCCATGCAATAATCCTAGGCACTTTGTTGAAAATCAGTTGGCTGTATGTGGGTGGGTTAATTTCTGGATTCTCAATTTTGTTCCATTGATCAATAAATCTTTCATTGTCTGAGTGCCAGGCTGTTTTGATGACTGTAGCCATGTAGTAAATTTTGAAATCAGGGAGTGCAAGGTCTCCAACATTATTCGTAAGCAGTGCTTTGCTTCTCCTGGGTATCTTTCCTTTCCATATAAAGTTTGTAATTGTTTTTTCCATCTCTTTGAAGAATGTTGCTCGAATCTGGATTGGAATTGGGATATGTTCTTCTACTTCTGTAAGTCTCTTTTAGTTTATTGTGG